>NW_028230129.1:0-24098 GCF_053477565.2 Lygodium microphyllum | reverse complement strand
TTGACTGGATCACCTTGCACTACAAGATGTAGACCTTATAGCGACGTTTAAAGCGACGAAAATACAAACAATAAAATTTACCCCCATCATCGCAAAAAGCGTCGTTATTGACGATGCCATAGAATCGTCGCTATATGCGTCGCATATAGCGATGCATATAGTGACGGTTACAGAGAATTTGCGACGCTTATAGTGACGACAATAGCGACGCGTGTAGTAAATTTGCGACGCAAATAGCGACGGTAACAGAGAAAAAAAAAATTTGTCGCAGGGCAGCAAGCTGCCCTGCCACATATAGCACTGTGTGCTGTATGAGAGCCATACAAAATAGTTTCTGCACTGTTGCATACAAAGTGTTTGCAAACAAAAAGAATGTATACTGAAATCATAAAACTGATAGATGAAATAAATACATGATATCGCATAAAATGCGATTGGTACAATCATAAAACAATATCACTAATACATGGAAAATGTCTACATAGATCGGGCGACTAAAAACTAAAGGTATGTGAGCTCTAAGGATCCAAGGGCGAGCTACAAATCCTCGTCCCCCGATAGCTCTTCCCGCTGCAAAGAAGCATCAAACGAATTCTGCAGAAAAAGAAACAACATATCAATCCACCATATAATAATGCATTCAAATATCTCATGGTAACTACGGACAAGAAAGATGAGTGACTTACTGGGCCGCCGCGTCTATACAATCGGTCGATCAATGATCTGAGACCGTGCCTCTCTGCATATCGAGTCTCAAGGCCTTACGGATCGCGATTTGTAATGGAGTGCTGCAAAGAAAACAAAATGCTAACTGTTAGAAACATGATTGTTAGTACAAAGAATATCTCAAAAAAACAAATAAGCAAAACAAAAGAGAAACTTACAAAGTCCTCCAAATATGTCCTGTGGCCGCTACTCCAAGATGATGTACCAATCCGGCCTCGATTCGTGCCCTCACCGCCTCCCGCTGCTGACTCCAACGTCCAGGCGAATTTGTAGCCTCCTCCCTCAGTTGGCGCCAGTCGTCTGCATCTAACCACTCGGGCTTTGGAGCCCCACTCTTGATTGCCTTGCGTGCGTTGGATCATCTATGTGACATGTATGCACGTATGCAATCCATCATCCAGCCCGTAGAGAATCTATCCACTGCGGCTGGCATCGGGAACTCCTCGTGCAAGGATGCTACTATGTACTCCTTGCTCCCCTCCGGTATGTTCCTCCAATGATCCAGGACGTTGTGCCGAAAAACTTGTTGGCACAACTCCCTCATGCGAGCCATCACCCTCCTCCCCTCATCATTCATGATGATGGCTCTTGACCTGCCATCCACTAGGTATCCATAATCCCTAGGAGTGTGCCTTGTATGGGCCCTCTCCCATCTCCGTCCACGCTCCTGGGCATATCTAGGAGACCCCTGTACATTCGGTGTACCGACGGGAGTACCCTCTCCCAGAGTGCCACTCAAAGGGGTGCCACCAAAGGGGGTGCTACCAAAAGGAGTGCCACCAAAAGGCGTGCCATCTGCCGACGGCTGCACAAAAGCCGGAGTAACTGGAATGGATGTCCCCACAGGTGTGACAAATCCTGGAGGTGACCGAGCTCCAGCTGAACGACGAGACGGAGACACCGCGTCCGTGTCTCCACAGCAACACCCCCCTGATCCTCCTGTAGTTGTAGTCCCTCCCTCTGGCCCAAGTCGCGAGCGTCGAGATCGTCTGCTCGAAGTTGAAGCATGTGATCACGCTGAAGCTGATCTAGCAGAGCGCCCTGACAAAGAACGAGACAGCTCCTGATCTGCCATCTCTCTGAATCTCGCGAGCTGATCTGGAGACATGCGTGCCATCATCTCCTGAAACTCCTCATCGCTCATCCCTCGACTCATCCTGAAAATGTCGATACCTGCACAAATAAAAAATGATGTTAGAATAATCAATTTAAACTATACAAAGCACATTAATATAAATCATTTTTGAAAAATCCCTCTTAAAATGCATATCTTATCTACCTTTATGGAAGATCTAAACAACGAATTGAGTAATACAATTCTCCAAGAATGAAGTATTCTATGGTCCCATGTTAATCTCCTAACACAACTCTGCATACACTGGAAGGTCGATAGACATGTCACCACAAAAGAACGAGTCTGCCTCGTTCTCAAAAAATTCTACGACTTTTGTATTTCCATCATTGTTAGCCGATGCGGGCTCCAAGCTTGCGGTGGCCTCCACCCCTTGTAATTTCGATCCCTCTATTTGCATATTTTCTTCATCTATGCCTGGAACATTGCTTTGATCGTATACTCTCGCACCTCGAGGAGTTGAAGGTATAACATACCACCATCGAGGTTGTCGGGGATTTGGATAGAAGATTACCTGTTCACAAACACTTACAAAGCGGCTTCAAACCATTGTGACATAAACCATGTCATATTACAATTAGCAAGCAAATGACTAGTTGTACCTGTTCACAATGGGCCGGCAACACAAAGGTGTCACGCAAATCCATCCATTTTTTTCAGAATCTATTTGGAGAAATCCAGATGGACCTCGTTGAACTATTGCGCCAGCTCCTCCAAGTACCACTTTGAACCACTGCACATCGCATATTATTATGGAGAAGCTACGGTAATCCACCGTAATAATACTTTGCAAGTTCCCAAAATACTCCATCTCATCCACAACCGTGTTCGGATCCGTTGCTCGTTGCCGGCTCTCTTGCTCAAACCTTGCCATGACACCACAGTCCATTGTGGAGCGCATTTGGTCAATACGCTCCACCCGAAAATGCCATCCGCGCGACCACGCTAGACTATATATTTTGTACTGCACATTGAAACACTCAAATTAGATGTAGCAAGCAAATTTAGATACGACACATTCTAAACCCCTCATTACCTTTGGACTACATCCCCTCGAGAACTCCCACTCCTCCATTGAGACCTCTGTCCCTTCGCTGAATGCTGCGGTCAAGGCTCCGTACAACCATCGTGTTGACATAAACCGCGGCATCTCCTCCATGCCTTCGGGATATCGAATTGGTTGGTGACGCGTACTGCGTCGAAATTCAGCTCGTGCTTCCTCTTGATCTTGCCTTGCAATCTGGTACTTGGCGAGCCACGTCTCCATGGAGGCATGGTGCAACATACAAAAGCGATTCACCTTCTCTTCTATTGAGGCATCCATTCTTTTTTCTACCCCATTTCCAACCACCACATCTCCAGTCAGCCTGTCATCGTCCTTCAGCGTCCATAGCATTTCATTGTCTGGTTCCACCTTTGGTAGCCATTGTGAGATATGCACTAACGCCTCTGACACCAACCAACCTTCCGCCATGCTACCTTCCGGACGAGCTCATTGTCGCACAAAGCCTTTCAGAGTTTTCATGAAGCGCTCCAAGAAGAATATCCATCGCGTATGGACAGGTCCAGTAATCTCCACTTCTTCCACAAGATGCACAAGAAGGTGAACTTGTATCGTGAGCATGCTAGTGGGCAGGTATTTCTCAAAGAGACAGACCGTCTCAACTGCTCCCCGCCTTGCGGATTCAATAGAGGACGTCTTAATCTCTTTCTGTGAGATCCATTGCACCAAAGTCGACAACTTGTAAATGGCCCCGCAAATTTCTGGAGTTAGGCATCCCGCGATCGCGATCGGTAGGACAAACTGCCACAAATGAGAAAGCATTAAGAATAATGGTCACTTTTCAAATTTCAAAATGTCCACGCTAATTAAAATCCATTCTGTTCACAAACCTGACATATCTTATGCCAATCATGGGATTTTAGCCCAGACATTTGGTCATCTTAGAAAATGCGGACTTGAGAGAACACATCATACCCGTCGGAGTGCGGATAGATTTGATTACTTGCTTCACAATGCGCTCTTCTTTGGTAGACAAAACCCAGGGAGTGCGAGGAAGCTGCACTCCCCCTTCAGCACTCGTCTGCGACGGCCAAAGCGCCTCCATCTTACCTACCTCCTTTAAATCCATTCGTGACCCTATAGTGTCTCTCTTTCCTGTGATGTGGTCCCATAGCAAGCTGCCCACATTTTTGAAAATATGTATGGGATCCAACAAGTGGTTGACCTGTAAGTGGGTCCAATATGGCAACTCGTAGAAAACTGAGAATCGTCGCATTCCATTTGGATGTGATTCTGGGTTTACCATTTTCAGCTCGTACTAGCTTGCAGCGTTCATACGTGCTGGATGTCGTCCAAGAAAACCTTCCCTGAGTTCATGATCCTCCGGCAAGAAAGCGGCGTGTCCTTGATATACCATCTTCTTCATGGTTCGTGACCTACAGGAGTCTAACTGTGGCCCACACAATGGACATGCATGATAACTTGAGGTAACGAGACCTGCAAGGCGATCCACGACCTAGTGAATACTTGATTGAATGAAATAAAATATAGATATTACCGGCGAGAACAAAGGTCTGCTCACCTGAGCACTCTCCCAATCCTGGAAAGTCATGCATCGTCCACATGAGAATGACTCGAATGTTGGCTGACCGCCGACCATCGCGCCTGCTCATATCTTGCACCGTGACCCCCTCCTCCCACAAAATCTTAAGCTCATCAACTAATGGACAAAGATACACGTCCATATTTTTTACTTTGTAGCGGCCCGGGATGAGTAAGCTAAGGATGAGATGTCCTTTCTTCGTAGAAAGCCATGGAGGAATGTTGTAGTTGACAAGCACTATAGGCCACACACTATAAGAAGTCGAGCGCAGACCAAATGGGTTCACACCATCCATGGCGAGACTGAGTCGAAGATTCCTTGGCTCTCGCGCAAAGCCTGGGAAGGTAGAGTCAATGTGGCTCCATGCGCGTGAATCTGTTGATATTCGTTGCACTCCATCCTTGGACCTATTCTGCACATGCCACGTTGTCAAGCTTGCCATGGCAGACGTGCGAAACATGTGATTTATGCGGGGGAGCGAAAAGTGTCTGAGGACTTTTTGAGGGATGGTCTGCCCTTGCAAGTCCTGTCGATACCTGTGAGCACCACACTTTGGACATGTCTCCATAGTCTCGTATTCATCTCGAAACAATATGCAGTCGTTGATACATGCATGGATGTTATTGTAGTCCATGCCAAGCTTCCGTAAAACATGTCGTGCATCATCACGAGACTCAGGCATGGTTTTTGCAGGTGGCAATATATGATATTTCAATAACCTGAAAAAATCATAAAACACCTTGAAAAATCCATCCATGTTTGCAATAATACTGTTTAAAAAAAAAACAATGAAGTCTGTGTGCAAGGTACATGAATAACTCAGTCACACTCGTATTGCTCCAATCGTATTTTACTTGCACACTTAAGAGTGCAAGCAATGTCTTCAACTAAGATACTCGGCACCCATCATATAATGGTATGGATGCTTCCTCTCTAAGCGGGTCAGATGTCTCAACATCCATGGGAATCAATGCATCGATCATTGCCTCCATCTCAGGCTCCAAGATTGTAGGCAAGTCGGGAAGGTTGTCTGTCTCCTCTGGCATTGACAGTATAGATGGGCCTTGCGAGTGGTCGATTGGCTCCTGCAATCCATCCATCGCATGTCCACGAACTCTTCTAATTGGCCGCAAAGGGTGCACTCCCCCTTGGGTCGAGACATTACCTCCCTGGATACAAAATTTGCCAACAAGACCCAATCTTATTGTGTATGGTTTTCAATTAGCTTGAGAGTACAATGCATGAAAAATGCTAACTTCAAATTACCGTTTGCTGAAAATCTGCAATCGCCTGATCAATGATCTCAGATTGAAATCGCCAAATCGTCATACGTGTTCTATAGACAATCGGCGTTTTCGTCTAATTGCCAACTTGCATTGAGAGCAAGGACATGGGACACGCTGATTAAGATACGACTCGCGGTCTTGAACAATAAGACCTTCTTCGTTTGCCATCTTATCTACATTACAGCAAACGAGGCTTAAATGGATAGCTTTATGGAGATGTACGTCAAGTTGCAAGTTGACCATAAACCTTGCATTGTATATAGTAGTCGAGAGATTTTCCGATGTTATATCTCGGCCTTGTATCATGCTCAACGATTTGTTTGTCCTGGTAGATAATTTTTTGTTATATCTCGGCTTTGAGTATAAGTAATCCATTTTAAAATTAATGCGCGCCATCTATGAAATTTTATAACTATAGTAATAAAATTTATTTCAATCAATTCTACTCATAGTCATAAGACTTGAGAGAAATTATCCTATACTCAATTTAAGAGTTTCTTCTTCTATAACAATAATTTTGGGTTCATTTTGATGAAGTACGTGGCCGTATGCAAAGCACATTGCATACCATTATCAATACGTATATTATCTTAAATTTCCTTCCCCTCCCTCTCCCTCTCTTTCTCTCCCTCTCCCTCTCTTCCTCTCTTTCTCTCACCCTCACCCTCTCCCTCTCGTTCTCTTTCTCTCCCTCTCTCATTTCCTCCCTCCCCCTCCCTCTCCCTCTCCCTCCCTCTTTCTCCCTCTCCCTCTCCCTCTCCCTCCCTCCCTCTCCCTCTTTCTCTTCCTCTCTCATTTCCTTCCCCTCCCCCTCCCTCTCCCCCTCCCTCTCCCTCTCCCTCTCTTTCTCTTTTTTTCCCTCTCCCTCTCTATCTCTCTTTCTCTCTCATTTCCTAAACAAGCAAAAAATAAAGTGATTTAAACATCCTCCAAGCAAAAGGGAGAGGGAGATATACAATGCACTCTCCCTCTCTTTCTCTTTCTATCCCTCTCTCATTTCCTTTCCCTTCCTCTCCCTCTCACTCTCTTTCTCTCTCATTTCCTCTCCTAAACAAGCAAAAAATAAAGTGATTCAAACATTAATCAAGCAAAAGGGAGAGGGAGGGAGAGAGAGAATGCACTCTCCCTCCTTCTCCCTCTCTTTCTCTTTCTCTCCCTCTCCTATTTCCTCCCCCTCCCTCTCCCTCTCCCTCTCCCTCTCCCTCTATTTCTCTTTCTCTTTCTTTCTCTTTCTCTTTCTTTCCCTCTCCCTCTCCCTCTCCCTCTCTTACTCTCTCGTTTCCTCTCCTAAACAAGCAAAAAAGAAAGTAATTTAAACATTAAACAAGCAAAAGGGAGAGAGAGAGAGAGAATGCACTCTCCCTCTCTTTCTCTCCCTCTCCCTCTCCCTCTCTTTCTCTCCCTCTCCCTCTCCCTCTCCTTCTCTTTCTCTCCCTCTCTCTCCCTCTCCCTCTCCTTCTCTTTCATTTCCTCTCCTAAACAAACAAAAGAGAACGATTTAAACCTTCAACAAGTAAAAGAAAGAGAGAGGGAGACTCACCAATGAGATATGGCGAGCGTGGGCGGCTTCTCTTTGCAACGAGGGCTCCTCCTCTCCTTCACGAACAACGGCGGTGGCGGCGGCGGCGGCGGCAACAAGTCTCTTCCTCTTCTTCTCTCACAAAGCCTTGGCTCTCTCCCTCGCTCTCTCCCTCGCTCTCGCTAACAAAAGGCGAAGAAAAGAAAATGAAAACGGCGCTCTAGTTTCGGCCGTGCTTTTTTTCCCTACGGCGTCGCTATTGGCGTCGCAACTGGCGTCGCTATTTGGCAGTTGCGACGCCAATAGCGACGCCTATAGCGACGCCGATATCCGCCGTCGCTATTGCCCCATTTTCTTGTAGTGTTGTCTAGCCACCCTTCTTGCACACTTTTTCTTCTTTCTCGGCCTTGTTTCGCCATCTCGATTTTTTGTTATTAATTTTCATTGGTGTTTTTTAGGGCCATTTTCTTGTTTTTCCCATACGAACGCCTCCTAACCCCATCCGAACTGAGATTTGATGTGACAGCCTTGAAGCTTATATTTTTTTGGACATTTTTCCTTTTTACTATCCTCTATTCCGATGCACGGATCATTCCATATTAATTTTCGAATCTCTTTTCGGGTACGATTTTTGGGTTTTTTCCATGTGAACGCATCCTCTCTCAGTCAAAACCATGTGTTGATGTGATACGTTTGTCGGGCGCATTATTTGGCACATTTTTCCTTCTTTTTGCCCTGCGTTCGGGCGAGCGGATTTTTCCATATTAATCCCCGTATGTATTTTTAGAGCCGTTTTTCATGATTTTTTCATGTGAACACCCTGATTTTTCTATCATCTTCCCCTTGTCTTCCGGCCTCTGCGCCTCTTGTGTCTCACGTGACCTCTGTGCCTCGTGTGTCCCGTGGCCTCTGTGCCTCGCGTGTCGCCATCCCTACCCCATCTGATCACGCCGATGCAAATTTCTTTTACTCCCGCCCCGCACCAACGCGAGGGTCGAGGATGCGCTCAATTTTTAATGGAAAAACAACACACAAATTAAAAACACATAATAAATAAAAAAATCAAAATCAAAAACAAAAAAAAAAAGACCAAATGACCAACACACACACCCGCCACCGCCACCAATAATTAAAAGAAAAAAAAAACACAACCCACAACCACCACACAACCCAACCATAAATGCCCAAACATAAAAACATTTATTAAAAAAAAACAACAACAACAAATAAAAAACATAAATAACAAAAAACACAATAAAAAACATAATAATAATAACACCAAGAAAAAAACAACGAAACCAAAAAGAAGAAACAAAAAGAAAAAAAAAACACAAAAAAACCCAAAAAAAACCTACCTCACCTGTTCGTTGCCCTGTGGCCTCCTCTTCATCGTCCACGTCTTTCCCCCCTCCATCGCTGCAGCGCTCGCAGCCGCCCCACCTCGTCGCCTCCTTCTTCAGCATTGTCGCCGCCCCGCCTATCCCACCTCGTTCCCTCCTTCTGCCCGTCGCCTCCTTCTTCAGCGTCACAGCCGCCCCGCCTACCCCTTCTCCTTCTCCTGCTCCACATCCGCCTCTCCCTCTCCCTCCACCACGTCTCGCCTCCGCCGCCGCACGCCGGCCTCTCCCACTCCCTCCACCATGCCCCGCCGCCTCTTCCTCCTCAGCCACGCTCCCTCTCCCTCCACCCTACACGCCGCCACCCATTACCCTCCCCTCTTCCTCCCTCTTCGGTTCTGCCGCCTGCCTCCCCTTAGGTTAGTCACTAACTTAGTTAGTAACCTAACTTAATTCAGTGAATTAACTTCATTAATCTAATTTAATTAACTTAACTAACTTAATTGACTTAATCAACCTAACTAACCTAACTAACTTAATTCACCTAACTAACTTAATTCACTTAATTACCTTAATTTACTTACCGCACCTAATTAACTTAACCTAACCTAACCTAACTTAACTCACCTAAGTAACTTTCCTCACTGTACTTAGTTAACCTATATGCTTAGTTGAGCTAACCTCAACTAACCCCCATTCCCTCTGTTTTAGCCCCCTTTCCTGCCCCTTCCCCACTCTACCCCACCCTTCCCACGCAACGCGGGCGTCCAGGTGTGCCTGTGCGTACGGGAGTTGCAGTAGGTGTTCACACGCGAGGACACGCGTTTGGTCTTCTCCGTGCGGTGGTGCATGCCGTTTCCGAGCATACACAGCTTTTCACACGCAGCCCGTGTATCTCTTTTGATTTTCCATAAACTCGAGAAAAATACCTAAAAAATACCTATAAACACTTAAAAATATTTAAAATTTTTCATAAAATTTTAATTAAAAATAAAAAAATTACTTAAAAATTCCTTCCTAAATTGGCTAATTTTTTGGTTGATCTTACTGATTATAATATAGGAAATTAATTGCAAAAAAGTAATAATATTTAAAATCCTTTTAAAATTCAATAAAAATTGAGAAAAATTCATTACAAATACCTAAAAATAAGAATTAAATTCAAAAAAATCACAAAAAATTCAATCAATGCATTTGACCGCTTTCAAAATATTTTATAAGTTGAAAACACCTTAGCACATGATCATCCTATTATTTTTGGACCAAAATGATAAACTTTTAATCTAAATTCATAAAAATTTCCTTTTAAATTCCAAAAATAAGTTGCCAAATTACAAAATATTTTTTTTTTAAATTATTACAAATCCATTGCTGAAGCCTGATGGTTTTAATTCCAATTAGGTTTGATTGATACTATAATAAATCAAATATTTTACAATAAAAATATACAAAAAAAAAACCAAATGTGATTCTACTAATATCGCCTTGATATATATTTTCTCTTTGAAAAAATTAAAACTAAAAAACCAACGTGTTTTTTTTTCTAGTTAATGGTTTTTACTTTTTTGATTGGATTCCTTGCATTTGGAACTACTCAGCGCGCCCTCAGTCTCTTGCATATACACCCCTACCACGTATTTATTTTTAGTACTTTATTTATTTTTGTTCATCCCTTAACCACTGTTAATTGTTAAAATAAACTTTATTCACTCACTTTTTCACGCACGCTCGTGCTAAATACATGTTTTTCTAATAACTTAAAATCAACCCACCGTTCACTTTGCATGCGCTACATGCGTTTTAGAGGCACTTTAATTTTTTTAATAAAAAGAAACTAGCCGTCACAAAAATGCATGCATTGAAAAAGAAGAGCGCTTGAGACACATTAAAATTTTAATCAATGAATATGCATTTAGAAACTTGAGTCTGGGGATCACAGTCTGGGTTTCGTTAAAAGCACTATTTCACATTAATAAATTATAACTAACAATTTCAAAATGAACCGCCATCTTTTAATTAAGATTTACAACCTAATAAAATTTCAACCATTGTTACTATTTTACTAAAATGAATCCTTCATTAAAATCATTCCCCTCACTGCACTTTTTTTTCCTTTTTAATAAATACTCTTCGTGGGATGGGCATGTATAGTCCTTTAAGCTGATATTATTTATCAAAGTTCTGGTTATGTCGTGATTAGGTTTTTGAGGTATAATGGTTTGATTGTATGATATGATTACGGGTGCGGTCTGTAGTTTTCTTTTTTGCCTGATACGGGGTCTTGGGTGATTGCTTGTTGCATAGCATGAAGCTTTCAGTCGCATATGTGTAGGCGTCATGCCAAATTTTTTCTAGGACGTGGGTTGTTTGGGGTGGTCAATTGGTTAGTTACGTATGTGTGTACTTATTTTGATCGATTTCTTTTTTATAGCTATTTTGTTGTTTTGCAAGCATTCTTTGTGATTGTCTGTGTTTGTGGTGTGAGTATATTCCATCTGAATGGCGCCCCACGCTCCTTCTCCTGTTCAGTATGTCCCATTGATCAGAGGGTTAGGGAAGGCTTTATCTCTTCCCTACAAAGGAGAACCCTTTGTTACAGCCAAACAGTTATTCTCAAATGACGAGATTCTCAAGCTATTACAGAAGTAGACCAAAGAGGTCCTCGATGTCAAGAAAGTGATTAATACTTCAGGAGTGTCTTTTTCAATGATCACTGATCCTCTCTGGAAACTAGTCTGCCAATTTCTCCAAGACAGATTTATGCCTGCCAAGACACCATCTCACTATTTGTCTAAGGAGCTCTTCACATCTTCCAGGATGGTGTTAAAAGGGGTTGCCATTGACTAGAGTACTTATCTTCTTATGAAGATGGACCAATATTTTGTCAAAGTGACTAGAGGAAATGTTACCAATGTAACCTATGGTTCATATCTATATGCTTTCTTGACATATTCAGGCCTTAAGAAGGGTGTGCTACCTCCTCCTCCATCTAATCAAGTACCTCTCCTCCACCTTCAGAAGATTCAGAACCCATTGATATAGAGGATCTTAATTTCCCTCCTCTATTGGTCATTCAGCAGAAGTGCTTGAAGCATGTAGCAAAGAAATTTTTACCAGTTATTCCTTCAGTACCAGTTCCTGCTACCTCTAGAAGTGACCTTCATGCCTACCTCACATGCAACAACTTATTTAGGGCACATTGAGAGGGTTCTTTGGAAATATCAGTTCCCTCACTGAACAGTTTAGTGTCAGGAGATGCCATTTCTTTCCTTTGTAACGACATCCAGAGTTCTATTGAACTCTCAGTGACAACTTGTGTTCAACAATTATATACTTCTTTCTATGAAGAATTGATGCAATCCAAAGACCAGTTGCATAAGGCAACCACAGAGTTAGCCTCTGCTAAAGACACTCTTGCTGATCTGTTTAAGCAAATGGAGCAGCAGACACAAATGATTGAGACCCAGAGAGAAGAAATATCTTCTTTGAAAATTCAGTTAGCAGAGGCTCAGTCAGAGGTCACTAGAGTTTCGGAAGAGAAAGAGAAAATGTTTAAAGAAGATCAAGAGTTTAAGAATCTTTTAGATACGAAATTGTCAGCTTTGCAAACTACCAGATTAAGCAGTTGCAGGACCAACTGGTGCAGTCACGGTCCATTTCTCCAAGCCCCAGTGTTCCTACGATTCCTTCTATATCTCATTGGCAGTTCTCCAAGACAGGCCACATTATGTCCGTTGTTTCAAGATAAAGTGGAAAGATTGCAGTCCAAGATGGATTTATTCCATCTCTTGCCACTTCTATTTCTCAACCCCCTCAGTTGGTTAGTGGGTACGAAGGATTTGATCAGCAGATTCTGAGAAGAAGAGAATGGAGCTCAATTGATTCTCTCACAGGACCACATATTAATTGGCCATTAATTCCAAGGGACTGGACAACTGCTAGTCAAGCATACCAAAATTACCTCCATTTTTGTCAACAATATTCACAATCTCTAGATCCTTTAGTAAGATTGACAGCCCATTTTGCTTGGTACCTAGCATATATGCATAGGCATTCCCATAACGATCAAAAGGCCATTCCAAAGCTTTGTATGAATGTCAATGTGAACATTGATTCCCAACAGTTGGATGTCCTATATTTTTATGCCCTTTGTCTACCTAACAGATACCTTGTTTTGCTAGAACGGATGTGTTGCCTTCAATTTTTTCAAAATCCTCCAAAATCCCTTGTAGATGAGTCTTTATCCCTGGATCGCTTCCCTGGATCGCTTTAGAAATCATCAAGCCTTCAAGAGGAATTGTCTTCTTTGATATCCCTGGATGTATCTTTTGTGCTTCTTAATGAGATATTTTTTGGATGTGCCATTCAGATGGTTGTGTTTGTGTGTGTGTTGTATTAATTTGTATGTGATGAGTTCGTGCTGGTTGAATAGTTTTTTTGAGAGCTCTCTTTTCAACTATTGATGGTGATGGTGGATGGCAAGCCTACGACAGAAAGCTGAAGAACCTCTTATATCCTTTACAAATTTGTTATGACTTTCAATTGATTATCAGATGTGTTAATGAATAACGAAGTTTTCCTTTAGTAGTATTCTTTTCTAGAGATACATGTGATAAGTTGGGGTCGTGGTGGAGTGATTGTTGAAGATACTAAAGAAGATTAAATTGAGCTCTTTAGTGAAATTATATTATTCTTTTTCTTAGTTTCGAGGACGCTTTCTTTCTAAGTGTGGGGATATGTTGAGAGTGGAAAAAGACTGAATTTTTGATTGATTTTTGTTGTTTTTGAGGTCTGAATGATTGATTTTTGATGGATTTAGAGTGATGTATGGTTGTTAATGGAAGTTTTTGAGAGTGTTTTGGATGATATTAATTATGTCTTGGAAGCTCATGATTTTTAGTGGAAATATGAAGCTCTGTGATGTTCTGTTGAGGTTCTACTACCTTTTGTATAGCTTCTGTTTTGTTCTGATTTTCTTATGTATGAAGCATGGATTGATGATTGATGAAGGTTGGAATATTTTGAAAGCTTATTGAATAGTTTTTGATAGTTTGGAATGGTTTTAGTATGAGTTATGAGGATTTGATGTCCTTTGATGACCTTCTGATAACCCTTTGTAAACCTTCTATAGAGCCTCTGTATCTGCTCTATTCCTATTCTGTTTTGTTATGTAGATATTCTGTAAGTGTTATGTAGAATGTATACGTGACTTTGAAAAAGTTTTCTAACTTTTGGAAAGGATGAATCTAAGTTCAAAAGAGCTAAAACAAATGGAAGAAGCAGTTGCTAAAGATTGAAGTGACAGTGACAGTAGTGAGCTACGAAGAGACACTGTAGTGGCTCTGGTGCCTCTTCGCATCAAACATACCTCTTGGGAGGTGCATCCACAACCTAAGAAGGATTATTGAGAGTCATTATTGATTATTGTAGTGAGGAGATGATGGACTATTGAGAGAGAGAGAGAGAGAGAGAGAGAGAGAGAGAGAGAGAGAGAGAGAGAGAGAGAGAGAGAGAGAGAGAGAGAGAGAGAGAGAGAGAGAGAGAGAGAGAGAGAGCTAATTCTATCAAAGCAGTGTAACTGTATATGAGAGATTAAGAAAGAAAACTATGAAGACATTAAAGATGAATACTATGTGATTGACTTCCATTAAAAAATGGTGTATTCCTTTATGTTCCTTATTCTATTGATAGATTCTATGAAGATGTTGAAGATTATGGTTGATTCTATCAAAATCCGTGGGAGATATCTACTATGATGCTGCATGAAGATTTGTTGTTTTCTTTGTTTGGTCATCAAAATAATGAAATAAAAGCTTGTTGATGTTACAAGATAGATTTTCTTGCAGTAGAATCTCCTTTTCCTTGGTGTCTCTCTTGGGGCTCCAAAGATTAGAACTCTTCCCAATTTTGTTAAGAAGACCCTTGCATTTCAATTCAAGGGTCGGAACATAGTATGCATTGCTGATGCTGGAGATTGGCCTGTGCAAATGGTTAGTCATGTTAGCATTTTTAAAGAAATGAAGAAAGTTATTTCTGCGTACATGATTTTTGTGAGAGAGTCAAAAGAAGCTAATGATTCAAGGGCACTTGATGCCTCTAATGAACACACAATACCAACTAATGCTTTTAAGCTTCAGACTTTAAAAGAACCCCTCTCTTTAATTAATCAAGCCAGATATGATTTTGTTAAACAATATGAAGATTTTTTTAGTGATTCACTCCCAGGAGAGTTACCTCATAAGCGCCCGGAAGATCACACAATTGATCTTATCCTAGGTAGTTCACCACACCTAACCAACCGCCTTATCGAGAAAGTGCAAGTCAGCAAGAGGAGATCCTAAAACAAGTAAACAAACTATTGGAAAAAGGGTTAGTTCAACCTAGCTCTTCTCCATACTGCTCTCCAGTCTTACTTGTTCAAAAGAAAGATGTTTTTTTCCGTATGTGCATAGACTACAGATCTTTGAACAAGATCACAATCAAGAATCATTTTCCTATCCCAAGGACAGATGATATCTTGGATAAGTTGCAAGGGGCTAGTATCTTTAGTTGCATTGATCTCAAGAGCGGCTATTACCAGATACAGATAGCACTTGAAGATGTTCATAAGACAAATTCTCGTACAACATTTGGACTATACGAGTTTCTAGTCATGCCATTTGGTTTGACTAATGCACCTACCACATTCAATCGAATGATGGAGAGAATTTTCAAACCTCACTCAAAGTTCACATGTATCTTCTTCGATGACATTCTAATATTTTCACGGTCTGAAGAAGAGCATAGAAAACATCTATCTACGTTTTTCAAGAGCTTTGCAAGCATAGACTACATGTCAATGCTAGAGTGAATTCTTCCTTTCAGAAATTCATTACTTGGTCCATATTGTTTCTCACAATTTGGTGAGAATGGATCTTGAGAAGATTCGAGCCATTATTGAATGGCCTACATCTACTTTTGTACATGAAGTTAGAAAATTCTTGGGCCTATGTTCATACTACAGGAGGTTCATATGAGATTTTGCGTATGTTGCATTTCCTGTACATGACCTTACTAAGAAGCAAATGCCTTTTCACTGGGGATCAATGCAACTGTAATCCTTTGAAAGAATAAGTTTCTTGTGACTCAAGAACCAATTCTCATAGTTTCGGATCGTCAAAAACCTTTTGAAGTTCATTGCGATGCTTTTGGGGATTGCATTGGACCTGTGCTTAACCAAGAGCATCATGCAGTAGCATTTGAGAGCCGACGCCTCAAGGATAATGAGCTACATCCTCTAGTATATGAGAAAGAGCTTATGGCAGTGGTACATGCTCTTCAAGTATGGAAACACTACTTACTTGGTGCAGATTTTGTTATTAAAACAGATTACCAAAGTCTAAGATACTTCCTCACTCAAAAGAAGCTCTCAGAGAAACAGATGTGCTGGGAAAATTTCTTATCTATGTTTCATTTTCAAATCCTTCATACCTCTGGAACTAAGAATTTGGTAGCAGATGCTCTATCATGACAAGTAGGGGGGTGAGAGTCGAAGACAAAGCCATTAGGAAGTGCATTGGGGAAATCAAAAAATTGGATATATAGAAGATTGTTTGGGGGAAGGTTAGCTAGTGAGCTAGACTGTACCACATGAAGAGTATCACAACCTAATTCAAGAAGACCAGATGAAAAAAACAATGTTTCAGAGGTGAGAAGATTTCTTGGCGCATGTGTATTCTATCTCATATGGATACCACATTTTTCTCATGTAGCCGAAAATATTTATCAATTATTAAGAAAAGGCCAAAGATTCTCTTGGAATAAAGAGTATACTCTCATTATGCGTAAGTTAAAGAAGCTATTAATTTCAGCCCCCACTCTCTAAAGGGCTGACTATTCAAATGGTCAACCCATCACCCTTACTGTGGATACAAGTCCCATTGGGATAGGATGGGATGTTGGCCAAGAGGATCTTGAAGGTAATAGGTATGCAATTCGTTTTGGAGCAAAAGTTCTCAATGAACGTCAAAGAAAGTATGCACAAGTAAAAAGGGAATTGTGGGGAGTTGTAACATCATTAAAGTGTGATCGTGAATACTTTATAGGTGTTTCCGTAGTGGTAGAAATTGATTGTCTTCCACTCTTGGGCATGATTGCCAACTGCTCTACACCTGACATTGCAATGCTAAGATGGATTGCATATATTAAGTCTCTCAACCCCGAATTGAAGCATATTGCAGGAAAGGTGAATGCAGTTGCTAATACGCTATCATGTGCAAGATATGACAATGAAGAAGAGCTGATGGAAGAAGATGAAGCTGAAGAATCTATATTTGCTGAATTTCATTCCATGGCTGCTGAAAATACATTTCCGTTACTGCATATACTGGTCCAAAGCTTAAAACAACAGGATGGTCAACTAGAAGCTAGCATGCTCATTGCATTGCTCAAGTTCTAGTTCATTTCCTTGAAGAAGATTATGAAGAAGATCGACCAATATTTGAGCACAATGAAGAAAAAGGAGACTTGGACTGATGAGGAGTTCAAACATATCAAGAGGAAAGCTTATGGCTTTTTTCTTAAAGAAGGACATCTATAGAAGCATGCAAAGAAGAAGAAAGGAGCACTTGTCTGAGTTTTAGGTAACAAAAGATTGCAACAATAGGTAATGAAGGAATTTCATGAAAGCCTGTGGGCTAGACATAGAGGCATATGGGGAACCTTTAGTAAAGTTAAAGAAAAATATTGGTGGCAAAACATGTATTGTTACATAGCACATTTTGTTGAAACTTGTTATGTGTTTCAAATGTATTCTATGGTCAAGCATCGAGATGGGTTACAACCAACTTATCCTTTGTCTATACATTATAGATGGGTTATTAATCTTATAACCATGCCTACAGGAATATGGAATATGCGGTATTTAGTTCTTGCAAGAGAGAATCTAACCAACCAAGTTGAAGGCAAAGCCTTAACAACCAAATCCACTCAAGCTATTTGTCATTTTTTGCTTGAAGAAGTGTTTTGTAGATATGGTTGTGTGGGTAAAGTAACTAGAGATAGAGGAGAGTTGGATTCTGATGAGGCACACAACTTCTTTACTCAATTGGGTATTAAGTTGGCTTTAACATCATCCTACAACCCTGAAGGCAATGAAAAGAGTGAGAGAGGTCATCAAACTATTCTCAAAGCTCTAGCAAAGTCTTGTAGAGGAAAGATCAAAGAATGGCCTAAAATGCTACCTTTTGCATTATGGGCTGATCGGACTACTTGCAGTTCAGTGACTGGCTATATGCCAGCTGAACTTATGCATGGACAACAACCAATTATGCCAATTGAAAAATATATTCTCACATGGAGTCTTCTACCTTAGGAGGAAGGCATCAGTAGAGAAGAGTTGCTGACTTTGCGCATATGGTAGCTAGAAAGAAGGCGTGAAGATGTTCAAGCAGCTATTGAGAAGCTAAAAACAACAAGACTAAAGAACAAAAGAAGATTTGATAAGCGACATCGACTTCGGCCAAGAGCAATTCAAGAAAATGACTGGGTGCTTGTCTATCATAGCAGCCTAGACAATCAATACAGTGCTTCTACGAAGATGGTAAAGCGTTGGTTTGGCCCATATGTGGTAAAGGTTGTTCATGACAATACCACATATTCATTGGCTGAATTGGATGGAACAAGCATGAGGATACCCATAGTTGGAAAAAGAATCAAGCTCTTCAAACGAAGATAAATTTCAACATATGAGCTAGAAGACTCGAATATAATTCAAGTGCATGAAGACATAGAGGAAGAAGAAGAGGCAGAAGATGAAGACATTGACATGGCAGAAGATACTTCTTTTGACACTTCAAATCCATAAGACTTTGGCACATGCCAGAGGATGTGTAGGTTAGGAGGGGGTGGATGTCGTGCCGCTACGTGCACACCGTGTAAAAAAATCTAGAGTGTGGCTTCCTTTTAGGTTTAGAGAGCCAATGCCACTTTCGTTATTAGTATTAGTATCCATGGTTCAAAATATTAGATTTTTTTGGACAAGTTTTTAGTCAATTTTTTATATTCTAGATATTATCTCTTATAAAAAATCCATAAAACTATAGATAACTTCTAGATTAGGAGAACATGTAAAAGAAAGCATGTAGCTTTCAGGCAATTTGAGAGGATTTTGTGTAAAAAAAGAGATTAATGAAATCGGGCGACGCGCGATCGCTGTTTTCAAGCAATGAACATCACTCCGAAAGGTGGGAGATGAAGAAGGAGTGATCTGGCAGGATTCTGATTAGGTGTCCTGAAATTTAACCCCCCTTTCGAAGCCATTGAAAGCATCAGATTGGCAATCTGAGCAGCATAGAGGGAGGTATTATTTTGTACACGATTTTGTCTATTAGAGTTATATTTTCTCAAAATGTTGAAAGAAACTGACATGCTTCATCTATGTTAGTATTCTTCTATATTTTCTAATTCTTTTTGGAAGTATTCTTCTACATCTTCAATCTCTTCGAACCCCTTCTCTTCCATCTACTCCTCTCCTTGAATCTACCTACACCTTGCTGTCTCTTACCTTCAAGAAGTTGGCTTGAAACCTTCAGCCCTTCTCTTATCTCTACCATCTTTGAAGTCAAAGCTCTTGAACTCCCATACATTCTTATCTTGACAAACCCGTGTGTGGTGACCTTCAACCCTATGCGCTGCAAGCCAAAGAAAGTTTGCCACACATATACAGAAATTTGGTATTATTGTCTCCTTCATTTTGAAGATAGTAGAGGCCATTTTGTAGTTCTCGCCTCTCTTTTATCCAAAATATCTAAAGTCCAACATGTTTTGGTAGTCCCAACAATAGTCCTATTCACTAAGAAAGCTATCAAAAGATAGGATATTTTGAAATTTGAGAGATCTTTTTAAGTCAAAATATCTAAAGTCTGACATATTTTGGTGGTAGTCATTTTCATTGACAAAAGCTGTCAAAAGATATGACAAAGATGGAGCCTGAAGTTAATAATCGATGTTTTGAAAATGGAGAGATTTGACTACATGAATTATTTTTGGCACCCATATATTTAAGCTCTCTTGATTCTCTTTCTTGACCTTCTCTTTGAGTTTCTTTCTCTACACAATATATGTGCTTTTATTCTTTTTCCATAGCATCCACAAGGCATCCTTCTCATTCCATGAACTCTTGTATCATCTATAACAAAAGTATATGTGAAACTTGGAAGCCCAAACCTTTTATTGCAAATGATTAGATTACCATACTACCATCCTACAAAGGCTTCCACAAGGGGAAAAAAGCAAAACAAGAGGATGCACTTCAAGAATGTTTTCTCAACTTGTATGACTAGGGATATATAGTTGCCTCTAACTTAATGTATTTCTTTACAAATACACAGAAATTTTTGATACAAGTAATAAATGTAATTTTTATTCTATTAGAGTAAGTAGTAAAAATGGATTTTTTTCTACGAACATCTTTCCATAAACAAGTTTTAAGTGACAAACAAGATTTGAGTAACAATTTATGGAGAGATTGAGTGGTACTTTCTAGGATAATAGAAGATATTAGAGACACATTGAAGTTCTTGACAAGACAAGACAAGTTCAAGATATAAGTTCTTATGAAAGCTCTTGTATAACTTGCTTTGTGATGACACTTGCAAAACCTAGTTGTATATATACTTGACTCACAAAAAAAAACAAAACACATATATAAGATTGAGTTTAATAGTGTAAACACATTATAAGTTTTCAACAAGAAAATACAGCTTTTGGATTCAAGCTTAATAGTGTACACCATTGAAAAAATATATGAATATTATTTTCTTTGTTTAAGTTACATATCTCTTGCTAGAAATATATAAACCATTCAGAATTTAGTCTTGCTTGTTAGTACGTCTTGTGGAGAAACATTTGTAAAAAACATAAACTTCAATACAATTCTTAAAATGAAAATATATTTGATTTATATACCCAAATTATTTTATTATATCACGAGTTACAAGATATGAGTGTACATATATGAAATAATAGTCTACCCTTGGAGTACATACCTCAAGTATTAGCAAAATCAATAAAGGAATATTTACTAGATATAAACTACAACAAATGGATATTCTTCTTTTTTCATGATGATCTCAAGTTTTCTTCAACTATATCTAAGATGTTTGATTTTTCTAAGATTTTTTAACTTTAGGATAATAATGTTATAATGCTATGATCTTTATTTTTAATCAGACCTTATAGTTGTCAAAAAATATTTTTAAAAATTCCAAACATATATTGTACTTTGAGAAAAATTAATTTAAAAAAATCAGGTATCATTTGTTATTGTAAAAATATTTTAAAGCTAAAAATAATCTTTAAAAATGAGAAAAAACCACCAAAGGTGGAACTTATATGATACAACGTGATTAGAGGGGTTGGTGCATCACTAACCCTCCTAATTGCACTGTATCATTCAAGTTTTATTTTTGGTATTATTAAATAGTATTTTAAGGCTAAAAATAAACTTAACAAATAAGAAAAAATTACCATAAATGGGACCTATAAGATATGGCATGATTAGGGGGGTTGGTATATCAAATTATTATAAATGAAACTTGCAAGATACGGTGTGATTAGGTGCATTGGTGATACACCAACCTCCCTAATGGCATCGTATCATCTTGCAAGTTCCATTTATGGTAAATTTTTCTCATTTTTAAGGCATATTTTTATCCTTAAAATATTTTTTTAAAAAATGAAATCTAAAATTTTAAAAAATATTTTAACTTTTTTGAGAGAATAAGGTATTTATAAAACATTTTTTATTTTTTTGACGAGTGTAAGATCTCATTAAAAATAAGGATCATAGCATTATCACATAGTTGAATCCAATAGTGACCATTACCCTAAAATTGTAAATCTTGGAAAAATCAAATAACTTAGATATAGTTAAAGAAGACTTAAAAAAAATAAGACTTGTAAGATACGACACAATTAGGTGATTAGTGGCATCTAGCAAACCCTCCTTATCATGCCATATTAAACATTTTCTATTCTTCATGGTTTTTTTAGATACTCTTAATTAATATGACTTGATATGAAGATTGTTAGCTAGTTTGGAGTGCCACTTAATGGAAAGATCATTATAGGTAGTTTGGAGTATCTTAAGGATAGTAAGGCTTGGAAAAATTTTACCTAGTCCTTTGCTATTTTTTCTACCTATTGTTACATAATTTGGATCCAAAAGGGACTATCTTTTTGAAGAGATATTGCATCAGTATATCTTTACTACATGATTATCTTCTTTAAGAGCTTAAAAAATATACAAGAGGTGTTAAATCGTTACATAATTTTTAGATAGTATATTCTTTTGGTTATTTTTTCACTAAATATTCTATCACTTCACTAAATTATTTTTATTTAAGAGAAACTATCATCTATAGAAAAAGATTGATTATATCTATTATCATAGGTTTCTTGTAAGAATTTGATTACTAATGACTTATTTATTTAACTCCATTTTCTTATCAAAAGTTCATATTATTGTATATAGGACTACTAATGATTTATTTATCTAACTCCATTAACTTGTCAAAAGTTCATGTTATTTCATGTAGCTAACTTTGTAAAACATTCTACAATAAAATAATTTTTAAAACGTAAATAAGATCATGAATACTATAAAGTAAAGGAGATATATAATCGCAAGTATTATAGGATTATTTTGATGGATATGTTTTTATGAAATATGAGATATACTACATTTGAAAAAATATATATGTAAGGATAAGGCATCAATAGTGTAGTGATACTTTCAATCCTAAAATTACTTTGCATTATAATCAAAGTTTTGAGAGAAAGAAATAGTGTCAAGTCCTTTCTCTTTCTTCCTACATATCAAGGGGAGATATCTTAGGAGAGTGCTAAGGATAGGATAACATAGACATCATCATCCCATGACATCAAGCTACCATTTTGGTATTGAAATTTGATAATGCTACTAAGAATTGCAGTTGAGGAATTGAAATTAGATAGTGCTATATTAAGAATCATAGTTGAGGGTATGATGAGAAAATGACTTTCAAGAGCTAATATCAGGGAAAAAGTTGTATCCTTCATGTTCTCCATAGCATCCTACACACATGAGACTGTAATGTCCCTATTACTTGGTTTATTTTAATGTGCGTATACATTCCAAAGAAAATTGATTCATGTTGCACATTTAAAAAAAAACTAGCTCTAATTATGAAATCGACTCTCATTATGAAGATAATAATTATTATTAATGAGGTATTATATGCCAGTTCATGGAAGCAAGACTTGGGAGACCCTCCCAAGACTAACTTATTAAAACTATGTTTGTAGTATAGAACAACAAAAAGAACTAGCATAGTGGATAGTCACTTGGCAATTAAGTATACTTGGGTGACGACACTGTCGGGATGGGTGACCAATGGCGCCAATGAAGCCTTCATAGCCCATTGCCAAGTATACCAAGGCCAAGATGCCAAGGTCTATGCCTTGGTCACCGCCTTAGTCGTAAGCCTTGGAGTGATGGATGCTTGACGACGGGCCACGTGGTGCTTGCTCATATATTCATAAATTTTTATCTTTGCACTACAAAAATGGAGCTCCCTCTCTGAGATCATCAATGATGTCATTAAAAGCGCTAAAAGAAAGCGTTCTCTCATTGTCATCGAGGATATCATTAAAAAAATGCTAAAAAGCAAGAGTCCTCTCTTTTACCCCCCCTCCTTTGCAAAACTATAAATTGAGGGCTTGGGGATGACTAGAAAGGGGGATAGGAGTAATCTTGATGAGGACGAATGCCAATTGGTAAGGAGGAGACTCTATTTTGTGAGATGAAGAGACATCATTCTATTCAACCCAAGGAAGGGGATACATAGAATGTCTCTCATCATTTTCTACTCTAATATGAGAAGAGAAGACACCAAAGAACATTATTCTATTTTATAAATCTGGTTAGAAGTCATACCTCTACTCTCATCCCTATTCCGTCTACTAGAGAGAGAGAAGTATTGGTCTCCACGAGTCAAGAATAACCATCCGCAAGGCCTACATCATTGAATCCCACAATAACCATCATCATCATCGAGAGTCTTACACCCTTGCTAACCGGTATTATTGTCGTGTTCTTCTTATTTTACAAATCATATTTCCGTCATGGCCTTGAAGAAAAAGAATTCAAAAGCAGAAACCACGAATGACCCTACTAACATGGAAGCAACACGCACGGGAGTCATTAATGGAGTCACTGGTTGTGCAGATAACAACCCTTTACCAATCGCGATACCACATGTTTTTCTAAAGATTTCTATCCGAATTCAATAGAAATAAGATAAGTCTCTTAAGACATACTTGATCTTAGATTATTCACTTGGTAAATTATTAGAACATCTTATAAGCTAGAAAATGTTAGCAAAACTATGAAATTCTAGAACTCAAGAGAAATCATTATAAAATTGTCAAGATGGATTTATTAAGATTGAACCCCAAAGAAATTAGTCAAGG
>NW_028230128.1:0-24108 GCF_053477565.2 Lygodium microphyllum | reverse complement strand
TGGGTCATGTATTGCTGCATTCTGTTTCAAAGGAATTGAATCTCTTTGCCGAATGAGTAGCCATGGTACTCGATGGTCGCTATACTAGCAAAGGCTTGATGGCGGCAGAAGGAGGGTCAAGTTTAGTAGGGTTGATTTGGAGATGTATCTTAGTAACATCCTTTGGAGCATCCCGGGGTCAATCGGCTCAATTGAGATTAACTGGTGGGGTGAGTTAGGAGGGACATCGGTGGCATTGTGCCTAGCTAGGATCTAGAGTTGCAAGCATACCTCTTCTAGCCACAGTGTTCGGGTTAGTAGAAGGCTTATGTACGTTAGTCTACTTCACATCCTTTGATGAAGATTCGGTCATTGTAGTACTGGAAGCAGAGGTAAGATTTAGTGTTGTATCACTTAGCCTTGGAATAAGCTATTCGTAGAAACTAGGATTGTACTCTAATGAAGCATGGTCATAAAGAAGTTGTGGGTCATGGGTGAGACAGAAGATATATCTAGTGGCATCAATCATCATGTCTCGTTGTCCTAATTGACCTGCAATGTGTAGTTCTTCCTATGAAAGAAGCTTATCACACAAGGGATCAAGTTTAGCCCATTTAGAAATGTTGACACCACGGACAAGTGCAAGCACTTGGAGAGATATATGAGCCACATATGTTGGATCATGCATTAAAGTCCAAAGTGCCTTTCTTTGCTCAGCAATAGTCTAAAATTAGGTGGCTACCATATCATGCAGCTAACCCTCGACTAGAATACCATTTTCGTTTAAACTCACTTTGTCCTTTTGCTTTCTTGGCCAATGCTGCAACACCCTCCCAACTTGCTGTGTGCTTCCCAGTGTAGAACATAGGAATTAAGCGATGCTTCTCCTACTCTACCTTGGTCATTTGCTTTATAACTTTTCCCATGACTGCTGGGGGTAAGTTCAATAAGTTTGTGATTGCTCTGATGATGTCAAAGACTTTTCTAAGAGTTCTTGATGCTCAGCAGTCTGAATTCTAAGGTCGGCGTGAACATATGCACGAGAAAATGAAGTCAAGAGGATTCCGTCCAGTTCTTGAGAGCTTGTAGCTTCTGATTGATCTTTGTGTTGGCCCCTCTTCTTTCACATCCCCATGATCGATCGTTTAGCTGGTTTCAAGTGTATTGGAGCTTTTGATTGAGAAGAACACGACTTGTGGATCAATGGATTCGTAGTGCTCTTTGCACTAGATTCTATATCCTTGTGTGAGGCTAAAGTACTAGAGGCTTGTTCTTTAGTAGAGCTGAAGTGGCAGTCTTGGTCAGAGCCCCAGTCAAGGGCTATGGCTGTATGGGTTCCATCTCAGAATTCAAAGTAGCAACTTCTAATTCGGTGGAGTGGTCAATCACGATAGTCAAAGATGATTGTGCACTTGGGTCCTCGGACTAAGTGGAAGTATTCATGGACTTGGTGGTTCCAAATTTGTTTGTGATAACACTTGTAGAGGGAGGTCATTGCTCTTTTGATGCTTTTGTACCTGTCCCTTGTGGATCCTTTTCCTTAGATTGAGCAGCTACACTAGGCTTCTATACTACCAGATTTTCTGTTTTGGTTTGGGTGACAAAGGTTCTTGGTTTCGAGGAGACGTTGGTTGTTTTGAAGAACCGGCAACAATGTGGGATTGTTGCTTATCAACACTTGAGGGCTTTATCTCACAAGCCTCCCATAATTGAATGGGATAAAGCCCCAAGATCAACAATCGAGTAAGAACAAATTTTAGCACCCATAATTAATATGTTTGATGAAGAGGAGATGGCTAAAAGGCTCAACTCTTCAAAGCAAGAGGCTGTTGAGTCACCGCAGCAACCTTGTAATATCACTTAGTATGACCTAGAGAAGCCTCATGATGAGGAGATGAAAGGAAAAGTGATCCCTCATTAGTAGTCCAGTAATACAGCTGCCAAACCAAGTGAAGGCACCAAATCTCCTAAGTTCATGCCTTCCTTATCCAACAGAAAGAAACAAAACTAAAGAAACAACAACGGTAGCAAGCAACTATTGAAACCATAGAAAAGGAATCCACAAAGCTGGGCAAGAAGTCAATAGCCCCACCACATAACCAATCCATAGATGTGTCCACTCTCGCTTTTCCCTAAGGTGCTAAGCTAGTAAATGCTTCTAAGGGTTCTAAGGATTTCAAGCAACAAATCCTTCCAATTGTTACAAATAAAACTTGATGTATGATCGAGTGTGGAAACCGAGTAGTCACAACCATCAATTGTGACCATACCTATCAGCTTCAACAAGGATCAAGGTAAAGTAGTGAGATGATGTTAGGATAAATATAAAAGCTTTGAAAGCACAAGCAATCTCATGCTCCCACAATCTTGTCCAACTTGTCCATAATCTTTGGAAACGCTAAAGCCTAAAGCCATAGTCGGAATCCTAGAAGAAATGGCAATAGAGTAAGCACATTTAGAAAATAAGAACGCGACTGTTGAGCTTAACGCGCCAACAATCAGGGCTTTGGACGGACTTCTATTGTTTCAGAAGAGCTACAACTCACTTTGGCAATAATATCTCACCTTGTCTCTCAACACTCCGCTTTAACTAACCAAGCATCCTCCTCTCCAACCCAAGAAAGCAAAAACACAAGACTAGCTCAAGTTGCAGTGAGCTCACCTAGCTTACTTTCTTGCGTTTGATGACTCAAAGGATCAAAGATGGTTCCACAACCACGATCAACACGATCCAATGCCGTCGCATCCACAACCAAGCGCAACAATGAGTGGAAGAGCTAGTAGAGAAGACAAGCAAAGCAAGAGGATGGTGAAGAGCTTCACCTTCTCTCAGTCCCTTGCTCAGCACACCTCTCCCTTTCAGTCACTCTCAACACAATGGAAGCAAGAAGATAGAACGGAAAGCTTGAGTAGCGGCACTGATGAAGCTTCTGCAGCATGGATGTGCCAGAAGGGTCCATACAACTGAGACCTCCCATCCTTATGTAGACTAAGAATTAGGGTTAGGTTTAGGGTTTCGCCCCTTTTTTGTTCAGGGTTTTCACCTCTTTTGTATTTAGGGTTTGTGCCCCTTTTGCATTTGGGGTTTGCATCCTACCCACTTTGTGGGCTCCAGGCTAGTCAATCATCATTGCATACTTCAACCTTAGCATAATTAGACCAAGCCTAAGATATTCTAATTAAAAATACATGTGTGTATTCGACGCAATAGTTGCAGGTGCGACAAACACAATTGTGAGTGGCAGATACAATCTGCACGAGAATGAGCCTGCTGGCTCTCACAAACTAATACATCTGCATGATAGTTTGCTAGATGTCCATGACGTACAAATATAATCCAAGCGTCCAAAAATAAGGCACGAAAGCTCCATAAAAATAATATCCACCAAAAAATAGTAGTCGACACTTCTACTTTTGCAGTCTTCTCAAAATACTATTAACATTATTTTCCCTAGACAAGTGCCAATCCCATGGCACTCACATCACAGGCAGCAAACTATAGCTTGCACCGAAGATGTGGAATGCTAGGAACAATCAATTGAATAAATAATCTTGATAAGGAGAAATGAATGCTGTTGATGAAGAATTTGTTGCTGCTTGAAGAGGATGATGTTGCTACTGGTGAGAAATTCTGTAGGATTTGATTGTGCTAAAGATACACTTGACTAATGGTTCTTCTAATGGAGACAGCTAGAATGGAAGATGGGAGATTCAATGGTGATGTAGAAGTGATGGCTTATGATCCTCCATGAACCGTTGTACCTTCAAAGTAAACCTCACGTGCAAACACTTCCTAGGGGAAAGTGCTAGTCTGTTGCTCGCGTACATGACATATGATGTTCTCGATTTGGGAAGTGGGTCGAACTCCAAGCAAGCTTGAAGTATTGTCCCACACTCGAGGACCCAAAACTATGAATAGATTATTGTGCAAATACTATAGTGAGTGCGCATGCATACATAGTCTAATACATAGTTAGAAGACTACTTCACGGATGTTGCAATGAGTGATGACTTGTACTTGATGAATCAAGGGATCTTGATCTAATGAGGATGGGAAGAATCGTGCGTGTCGAGGGAAAAGGTAGTTATTGAATGATGAAGATGCTAGCGAGACATTGATGTGGGCTGGACAGGAGTAGGTGTTCAATCCAATAAGCTCTTGAAGAACATGGGTCTCTGTGGGATCAACCACACATGGTAACTAATGCAATTGTTGGCTTTATGTTGAAGAACCTTTTCACCTTTTTGATACGTAAGGATTGATGAAGCTGGGTGAATCAAAGGAAGGGATGAAATGTGCAAGTGAGTCAGGGAGACAAGTCCACCAAGGCGAGCCGAGACTCCTTAGGTATGTCTTGACGTTGATGTGCCCTAAGTAAGGGTGTGGGAAAATGGGAAAAGGGCTAGGGGATTAGAGATGGAGCTAGCCAACTAGGGTCATTGGACGCATCCAACTTGAGGACCCCTAGGTGTGGTGGAGTGTATGTGTGTGCATATTTCTTATTCTTTTTTGTTTTTTTTTCTTTCTTTTCTCTTTTTTTTTTGGCAAGTCGATAACAACAATGATATACAATAAGCATGCTACCTTACAAGGAGAAATGGAAGTACGAGATCAGAAGGCTAGCTGCAAATAATAAAACTTGGTGCATAAGATGATTGGTGCATTGAGGTGTGTACAATGAAAATTTGAACATTGAGCATGGGCGTTGAAGCACATTCCCTGATGAAGCTATTGTTGAAGAAAAACTTGAACTTGCCGATGAAGATTGGTATGCTCATCGATGAAGCGATTCGCAAGTGCTCCTAAGGAAGTAGATGACCATTAGATGTTGTTGTAAATGTATGCTGTCATTGAAGAAAGTGGAACCTCATTGTTGCTGGTTCTTTAAGTCTCGTGTTCCTTTAGTGAGGCTCCAAGATAAACTTGTTAACAGTCTTGATTGGCCTTCGATGCCTTGATGTGATGCCTCTCAAGCTTGAGATCTTCAAGAAGGTTCTGATGCTAGTGTCAGCTTCAATTCTTTAATCTTGTTGCATGCAAGCATAGGATGTTCATGGAAAGCTTCTATCGTCGATGATATTGTCTTCGAGCCTTGAGGTTCGTTGCGTTGCTTTGTCACTTATTGTTTTCCTGCATTCACTTGTGAAACTTTGAGAGTACCATGCAATTGATTCAAGGGAAAAAGATAGAAAGAATTATGAACAGCTTTCTTCTTCCTTAAATTTCGCCATCACACGAGGAGCGAAAGGGTTTGAGCTTGTACCTCTTGTGTTAATTTTTTGCCCTCACATAAGATGCAGTGTTATTTTCTTAAGTCAGAGGGACTTTTGCTCTTATTAGTGCAGCAAATCGAGCTAAAGAAAAATATGTATAAAGAAACTAAGACTAAAAAGGAAAAAGGGTTAGTATTTTACCGTTTTTGGGATCCACTAGTCATAGAAATTCGAAGTGTACTCCAATTTGGCAAAAGCATCCAAGTTTGGTGGTTTGGTATCTAGTCCACAAATATAAGTTATTGAACTGCCGATCAAAGAGGGTCCTACAAAGCGACTGGCAATGCGTAGTTCCTCTTTGATCATAATCTTGTCGAGCAATGGGTGATATATCAACTTTCATGGCAAGGCGAGATTTCGAGATGGGATGATAGAGTGCAGTGAAGCGGTCTCATAGTAAGTTGGGTTAGCTTGAAGTGTATTGACTGTATGGCATTGCTTATCTGTGGTCATAAGACAACTATCATCGCAAGAAATCTCAAGTCAATGAGAAAACCACTTTTGCAACAACAGACTCGAGGAATGACAATTTCGCTCAGGCTCGTCAAGTACTGATTGGTCTTGGATTTTGGTCACATAAGCATAAGAAGGAACAAATCAGCATGATAGCAAGTGATCCTAAGGGAGAGTCTAACATATTCCTTCTGAATCAAGAGGTTTTTATCGAAAAGATGTTCATTGTCCTCCCAAGTGGGATGCCATTTAGAAGCAACCTAAACTCCCTCATCATTAGCGAGGCCTACATCAATCATTGCAAACAACTCGGCATAACTAGTGTATATGGCCTCAAATTGGAGTAGGCATTCTGTTTCAAAGGAATTGAATCTCTTTGCCGAATGAGTAGCCATGGTACTCGATGGTCGCTATACTAGCAAAGGCTTGATGGCGGCAGAAGGAGGGTCAAGTTTAGTAGGGTTTGATTTGGAGATGTATCTTAGTAACATCCTTTGGAGCATCCCGGGGTCAATCGGCTCAATTGAGATTAACTGGTGGGGTGAGTTAGGAGGGACATCGGTGGCATTGTGCCTAGCTAGGATCTAGAGTTGCAAGCATACCTCTTCTAGCCACAGTGTTCGGGTTAGTAGAAGGCTTATGTACGTTAGTCTACTTCACATCCTTTGATGAAGATTCGGTCATTGTAGTACTGGAAGCAGAGGTAAGATTTAGTGTTGTATCACTTAGCCTTGGAATAAGCTATTCGTAGAAACTAGGATTGTACTCTAATGAAGCATGGTCATAAAGAAGTTGTGGGTCATGGGTGAGACAGAAGATATATCTAGTGGCATCAATCATCATGTCTCGTTGTCCTAATTGACCTGCAATGTGTAGTTCTTCCTATGAAAGAAGCTTATCACACAAGGGATCAAGTTTAGCCCATTTAGAAATGTTGACACCACGGACAAGTGCAAGCACTTGGAGAGATATATGAGCCACATATGTTGGATCATGCATTAAAGTCCAAAGTGCCTTTCTTTGCTCAGCAATAGTCTAAAATTAGGTGGCTACCATATCATGCAGCTAACCCTCGACTAGAATACCATTTTCGTTTAAACTCACTTTGTCCTTTTGCTTTCTTGGCCAATGCTGCAACACCCTCCCAACTTGCTGTGTGCTTCCCAGTGTAGAACATAGGAATTAAGCGATGCTTCTCCTACTCTACCTTGGTCATTTGCTTTATAACTTTTCCCATGACTGCTGGGGGTAAGTTCAATAAGTTTGTGATTGCTCTGATGATGTCAAAGACTTTTCTAAGAGTTCTTGATGCTCAGCAGTCTGAATTCTAAGGTCGGCGTGAACATATGCACGAGAAAATGAAGTCAAGAGGATTCCGTCCAGTTCTTGAGAGCTTGTAGCTTCTGATTGATCTTTGTGTTGGCCCCTCTTCTTTCACATCCCCATGATCGATCGTTTAGCTCGTTTCAAGTGTATTGGAGCTTTTGATTGAGAAGAACACGACTTGTGGATCAATGGATTCGTAGTGCTCTTTGCACTAGATTCTATATCCTTGTGTGAGGCTAAAGTACTAGAGGCTTGTTCTTTAGTAGAGCTGAAGTGGCAGTCTTGGTCAGAGCCCCAGTCAAGGGCTATGGCTGTATGGGTTCCATCTCAGAATTCAAAGTAGCAACTTCTAATTCGGTGGAGTGGTCAATCACGATAGTCAAAGATGATTGTGCACTTGGGTCCTCGGACTAAGTGGAAGTATTCATGGACTTGGTGGTTCCAAATTTGTTTGTGATAACACTTGTAGAGGGAGGTCATTGCTCTTTTGATGCTTTTGTACCTGTCCCTTGTGGATCCTTTTCCTTAGATTGAGCAGCTACACTAGGCTTCTATACTACCAGATTTTCTGTTTTGGTTTGGGTGACAAAGGTTCTTGGTTTCGAGGAGACGTTGGTTGTTTTGAAGAACCGGCAACAATGTGGGATTGTTGCTTATCAACACTTGAGGGCTTTATCTCACAAGCCTCCCATAATTGAATGGGATAAAGCCCCAAGATCAACAATCGAGTAAGAACAAATTTTAGCACCCATAATTAATATGTTTGATGAAGAGGAGATGGCTAAAAGGCTCAACTCTTCAAAGCAAGAGGCTGTTGAGTCACCGCAGCAACCTTGTAATATCACTTAGTATGACCTAGAGAAGCCTCATGATGAGGAGATGAAAGGAAAAGTGATCCCTCATTAGTAGTCCAGTAATACAGCTGCCAAACCAAGTGAAGGCACCAAATCTCCTAAGTTCATGCCTTCCTTATCCAACAGAAAGAAACAAAACTAAAGAAACAACAACGGTAGCAAGCAACTATTGAAACCATAGAAAAGGAATCCACAAGGCTGGGCAAGAAGTCAATAGCCCCACCACATAACCAATCCATAGATGTGTCCACTCTCGCTTTTCCCTAAGGTGCTAAGCTAGTAAATGCTTCTAAGGGTTCTAAGGATTTCAAGCAACAAATCCTTCCAATTGTTACAAATAAAACTTGATGTATGATCGAGTGTGGAAACCGAGTAGTCACAACCATCAATTGTGACCATACCTATCAGCTTCAACAAGGATCAAGGTAAAGTAGCGAGATGATGTTAGGATAAATATAAAAGCTTTGAAAGCACAAGCAATCTCATGCTCCCACAATCTTGTCCAACTTGTCCATAATCTTTGGAAACGCTAAAGCCTAAAGCCATAGTCGGAATCCTAGAAGAAATGGCAATAGAGTAAGCACATTTAGAAAATAAGAACGCGACTGTTGAGCTTAACGCGCCAACAATCAGGGCTTTGGACGGACTTCTATTGTTTCAGAAGAGCTACAACTCACTTTGGCAATAATATCTCACCTTGTCTCTCAACACTCCGCTTTAACTAACCAAGCATCCTCCTCTCCAACCCAAGAAAGCAAAAACACAAGACTAGCTCAAGTTGCAGTGAGCTCACCTAGCTTACTTTCTTGCGTTTGATGACTCAAAGGATCAAAGATGGTTCCACAACCACGATCAACACGATCCAATGCCGTCGCATCCACAACCAAGCGCAACAATGAGTGGAAGAGCTAGTAGAGAAGACAAGCAAAGCAAGAGGATGGTGAAGAGCTTCACCTTCTCTCAGTCCCTTGCTCAGCACACCTCTCCCTTTCAGTCACTCTCAACACAATGGAAGCAAGAAGATAGACCGGAAAGCTTGAGTAGCGGCACTGATGAAGCTTCTGCAGCATGGATGTGCCAGAAGGGTCCATACAACTGAGACCTCCCATCCTTATGTAGACTAAGAATTAGGGTTAGGTTTAGGGTTTCGCCCCTTTTTTGTTCAGGGTTTTCACCTCTTTTGTATTTAGGGTTTGTGCCCCTTTTGCATTTGGGGTTTGCATCCTACCCACTTTGTGGGCTCCAGGCTAGTCAATCATCATTGCATACTTCAACCTTAGCATAATTAGACCAAGCCTAAGATATTCTAATTAAAAATACATGTGTGTATTCGACGCAATAGTTGCAGGTGCGACAAACACAATTGTGAGTGGCAGATACAATCTGCACGAGAATGAGCCTGCTGGCTCTCACAAACTAATACATCTGCATGATAGTTTGATAGATGTCCATGACGTACAAATATAATCCAAGCGTCCAAAAATAAGGCACGAAAGCTCCATAAAAATAATATCCACCAAAAAACAGTAGTCGACACTTCTACTTTTGCAGTCTTCTACAAATACTATTAACATTATTTTCCCTAGACAAGTGCCAATCCCATGGCACTCACATCACAGGCAGCAAACTATGGCTTGCACCGAAGATGTGGAATGCTAGGAACAATCAATTGAATAAATAATCTTGATAAGGAGAAATGAATGCTGTTGATGAAGAATTTGTTGCTGCTTGAAGAGGATGATGTTGCTACTGGTGAGAAATTCTGTAGGATTTGATTGTGCTAAAGATACACTTGACTAATGGTTCTTCTAATGGAGACAGCTAGAATGGAAGATGGGAGATTCAATGGTGATGTAGAAGTGATGGCTTATGATCCTCCATGAACCGTTGTACCTTCAAAGTAAACCTCACGTGCAAACACTTCCTAGGGGAAAGTGCTAGTCTGTTGCTCGCGTACATGACATATGATGTTCTCAATTTGGGAAGTGGGTCGAACTCCAAGCAAGCTTGAAGTATTGTCCCACACTCGAGGACCCAAAACTATGAATAGATTATTGTGCAAATACTATAGTGAGTGCGCATGCATACATAGTCTAATACATAGTTAGAAGACTACTTCACGGATGTTGCAATGAGTGATGACTTGTACTTGATGAATCAAGGGATCTTGATCTAATGAGGATGGGAAGAATCGTGCGTGTCGAGGGAAAAGGTAGTTATTGAATGATGAAGATGCTAGCGAGACATTGATGTGGGATGGACAGGAGTAGGTGTTCAATCCAATAAGCTCTTGAAGAACATGGGTCTCTGTGGGATCAACCACACATGGTAACTAATGCAATTGTTGGCTTTATGTTGAAGAACCTTTTCACCTTTTTGATACGTAAGGATTGATGAAGCTGGGTGAATCAAAGGAAGGGATGAAATGTGCAAGTGAGTCAGGGAGACAAGTCCACCAAGGCGAGCCGAGACTCCTTAGGTATGTCTTGACGTTGATGTGCCCTAAGTAAGGGTGTGGGAAAATGGGAAAAGGGCTAGGGGATTAGAGATGGAGCTAGCCAACTAGGGTCATTGGACGCATCCAACTTGAGGACCCCTAGGTGTGGTGGAGTGTATGTGTGTGCATATTTCTTATTCTTTTTTGTTTTTTTTTCTTTCTTTTCTCTTTTTTTTTTGGCAAGTCGATAACAACAATGATATACAATAAGCATGCTACCTTACAAGGAGAAATGGAAGTACGAGATCAGAAGGCTAGCTGCAAATAATAAAACTTGGTGCATAAGATGATTGGTGCATTGAGGTGTGTACAATGAAAATTTGAACATTGAGCATGGGCGTTGAAGCACATTCCCTGATGAAGCTATTGTTGAAGAAAAACTTGAACTTGCCGATGAAGATTGGTATGCTCATCGATGAAGCGATTCGCAAGTGCTCCTAAGGAAGTAGATGACCATTAGATGTTGTTGTAAATGTATGCTGTCATTGAAGAAAGTGGAACCTCATTGTTGCTGGTTCTTTAAGTCTCGTGTTCCTTTAGTGAGGCTCCAAGATAAACTTGTTAACAGTCTTGATTGGCCTTCGATGCCTTGATGTGATGCCTCTCAAGCTTGAGATCTTCAAGAAGGTTCTGATGCTAGTGTCAGCTTCAATTCTTTAATCTTGTTGCATGCAAGCATAGGATGCTCATGGAAAGCTTCTATCGTCGATGATATTGTCTTCGAGCCTTGAGGTTCGTTGCGTTGCTTTGTCACTTATTGTTTTCCTGCATTCACTTGTGAAACTTTGAGAGTACCATGCAATTGATTCAAGGGAAAAAGATAGAAAGAATTATGAACAGCTTTCTTCTTCCTTAAATTTCGCCATCACACGAGGAGCGAAAGGGTTTGAGCTTGTACCTCTTGTGTTAATTTTTTGCCCTCACATAAGATGCAGTGTTATTTTCTTAAGTCAGAGGGACTTTTGCTCTTATTAGTGCAGCAAATCGAGCTAAAGAAAAATATGTATAAAGAAACTAAGACTAAAAAGGAAAAAGGGTTAGTATTTTACCGTTTTTGGGATCCACTAGTCATAGAAATTCGAAGTGTACTCCAATTTGGCAAAAGCATCCAAGTTTGGTGGTTTGGTATCTAGTCCACAAATATAAGTTATTGAACTGCCGATCAAAGAGGGTCCTACAAAGCGACTGGCAATGCGTAGTTCCTCTTTGATCATAATCTTGTCGAGCAATGGGTGATATATCAACTTTCATGGCAAGGCGAGATTTCGAGATGGGATGATAGAGTGCAGTGAAGCGGTCTCATAGTAAGTTGGGTTAGCTTGAAGTGTATTGACTGTATGGCATTGCTTATCCGTGGTCATAAGACAACTATCATCGCAAGAAATCTCAAGTCAATGAGAAAACCACTTTTGCAACAACAGACTCGAGGAATGACAATTTCGCTCAGGCTCGTCAAGTACTGATTGGTCTTGGATTTTGGTCACATAAGCATAAGAAGGAACAAATCAGCATGATAGCAAGTGATCCTAAGGGAGAGTCTAACATATTCCTTCTGAATCAAGAGGTTTTTATCGAAAAGATGTTCATTGTCCTCCCAAGTGGGATGCCATTTAGAAGCAACCTAAACTCCCTCATCATTAGCGAGGCCTACATCAATCATTGCAAACAACTCGGCATAACTAGTGTATATGGCCTCAAATTGGAGTAGGCATTCTGTTTCAAAGGAATTGAATCTCTTTGCCGAATGAGGAGCCATGGTACTCGATGGTCGCTATACTAGCAAAGGCTTGATGGCGGCAGAAGGAGGGTCAAGTTTAGTAGGGTTGATTTGGAGATGTATCTTAGTAACATCCTTTGGAGCATCCCGGGGTCAATCGGCTCAATTGAGATTAACTGGTGGGGTGAGTTAGGAGGGACATCGGTGGCATTGTGCCTAGCTAGGATCTAGAGTTGCAAGCATACCTCTTCTAGCCACAGTGTTCGGGTTAGTAGAAGGCTTATAATCTACTTCACATCCTTTGATGAAGATTCGGTCATTGTAGTACTGGAAGCAGAGGTAAGATTTAGTGTTGTATCACTTAGCCTTGGAATAAGCTATTCGTAGAAACTAGGATTGTACTCTAATGAAGCATGGTCATAAAGAAGTTGTGGGTCATGGGTGAGACAGAAGATATATCTAGTGGCATCAATCATCATGTCTCGTTGTCCTAATTGACCTGCAATGTGTAGTTCTTCCTATGAAAGAAGCTTATCACACAAGGGATCAAGTTTAGCCCATTTAGAAATGTTGACACCACGGACAAGTGCAAGCACTTGGAGAGATATATGAGCCACATATGTTGGATCATGCATTAAAGTCCAAAGTGCCTTTCTTTGCTCAGCAATAGTCTAAAATTAGGTGGCTACCATATCATGCAGCTAACCCTCGACTAGAATACCATTTTCGTTTAAACTCACTTTGTCCTTTTGCTTTCTTGGCCAATGCTGCAACACCCTCCCAACTTGCTGTGTGCTTCCCAGTGTAGAACATAGGAATTAAGCGATGCTTCTCCTACTCTACCTTGGTCATTTGCTTTATAACTTTTCCCATGACTGCTGGGGGTAAGTTCAATAAGTTTGTGATTGCTCTGATGATGTCAAAGACTTTTCTAAGAGTTATTGATGCTCAGCAGTCTGAATTCTAAGGTCGGCGTGAACATATGCACGAGAAAATGAAGTCAAGAGGATTCCGTCCAGTTCTTGAGAGCTTGTAGCTTCTGATTGATCTTTGTGTTGGCCCCTCTTCTTTCACATCCCCATGATCGATCGTTTAGCTGGTTTCAAGTGTATTGGAGCTTTTGATTGAGAAGAACACGACTTGTGGATCAATGGATTCGTAGTGCTCTTTGCACTAGATTCTATATCCTTGTGTGAGGCTAAAGTACTAGAGGCTTGTTCTTTAGTAGAGCTGAAGTGGCAGTCTTGGTCAGAGCCCCAGTCAAGGGCTATGGCTGTATGGGTTCCATCTCAGAATTCAAAGTAGCAACTTCTAATTCGGTGGAGTGGTCAATCACGATAGTCAAAGATGATTGTGCACTTGGGTCCTCGGACTAAGTGGAAGTATTCATGGACTTGGTGGTTCCAAATTTGTTTGTGATAACACTTGTAGAGGGAGGTCATTGCTCTTTTGATGCTTTTGTACCTGTCCCTTGTGGATCCTTTTCCTTAGATTGAGCAGCTACACTAGGCTTCTATACTACCAGATTTTCTGTTTTGGTTTGGGTGACAAAGGTTCTTGGTTTCGAGGAGACGTTGGTTGTTTTGAAGAACCGGCAACAATGTGGGATTGTTGCTTATCAACACTTGAGGGCTTTATCTCACAAGCCTCCCATAATTGAATGGGATAAAGCCCCAAGATCAACAATCGAGTAAGAACAAATTTTAGCACCCATAATTAATATGTTTGATGAAGAGGAGATGGCTAAAAGGCTCAACTCTTCAAAGCAAGAGGCTGTTGAGTCACCGCAGCAACCTTGTAATATCACTTAGTATGACCTAGAGAAGCCTCATGATGAGGAGATGAAAGGAAAAGTGATCCCTCATTAGTAGTCCAGTAATACAGCTGCCAAACCAAGTGAAGGCACCAAATCTCCTAAGTTCATGCCTTCCTTATCCAACAGAAAGAAACAAAACTAAAGAAACAACAACGGTAGCAAGCAACTATTGAAACCATAGAAAAGGAATCCACAAAGCTGGGCAAGAAGTCAATAGCCCCACCACATAACCAATCCATAGATGTGTCCACTCTCGCTTTTCCCTAAGGTGCTAAGCTAGTAAATGCTTCTAAGGGTTCTAAGGATTTCAAGCAACAAATCCTTCCAATTGTTACAAATAAAACTTGATGTATGATCGAGTGTGGAAACCGAGTAGTCACAACCATCAATTGTGACCATACCTATCAGCTTCAACAAGGATCAAGGTAAAGTAGCGAGATGATGTTAGGATAAATATAAAAGCTTTGAAAGCACAAGCAATCTCATGCTCCCACAATCTTGTCCAACTTGTCCATAATCTTTGGAAACGCTAAAGCCTAAAGCCATAGTCGGAATCCTAGAAGAAATGGCAATAGAGTAAGCACATTTAGAAAATAAGAACGCGACTGTTGAGCTTAACGCGCCAACAATCAGGGCTTTGGACGGACTTCTATTGTTTCAGAAGAGCTACAACTCACTTTGGCAATAATATCTCACCTTGTCTCTCAACACTCCGCTTTAACTAACCAAGCATCCTCCTCTCCAACCCAAGAAAGCAAAAACACAAGACTAGCTCAAGTTGCAGTGAGCTCACCTAGCTTACTTTCTTGCGTTTGATGACTCAAAGGATCAAAGATGGTTCCACAACCACGATCAACACGATCCAATGCCGTCGCATCCACAACCAAGCGCAACAATGAGTGGAAGAGCTAGTAGAGAAGGCAAGCAAAGCAAGAGGATGGTGAAGAGCTTCACCTTCTCTCAGTCCCTTGCTCAGCACACCTCTCCCTTTCAGTCACTCTCAACACAATGGAAGCAAGAAGATAGATCGGAAAGCTTGAGTAGCGGCACTGATGAAGCTTCTGCAGCATGGATGTGCCAGAAGGGTCCATACAACTGAGACCTCCCATCCTTATGTAGACTAAGAATTAGGGTTAGGTTTAGGGTTTCGCCCCTTTTTTGTTCAGGGTTTTCACCTCTTTTGTATTTAGGGTTTGTGCCCCTTTTGCATTTGGGGTTTGCATCCTACCCACTTTGTGGGCTCCAGGCTAGTCAATCATCATTGCATACTTCAACCTTAGCATAATTAGACCAAGCCTAAGATATTCTAATTAAAAATACATGTGTGTATTCGACGCAATAGTTGCAGGTGCGACAAACACAATTGTGAGTGGCAGATACAATCTGCACGAGAATGAGCCTGCTGGCTCTCACAAACTAATACATCTGCATGATAGTTTGATAGATGTCCATGACGTACAAATATAATCCAAGCGTCCAAAAATAAGGCACGAAAGCTCCATAAAAATAATATCCACCAAAAAACAGTAGTCGACACTTCTACTTTTGCAGTCTTCTACAAATACTATTAACATTATTTTCCCTAGACAAGTGCCAATCCCATGGCACTCACATCACAGGCAGCAAACTATGGCTTGCACCGAAGATGTGGAATGCTAGGAACAATCAATTGAATAAATAATCTTGATAAGGAGAAATGAATGCTGTTGATGAAGAATTTGTTGCTGCTTGAAGAGGATGATGTTGCTACTGGTGAGAAATTCTGTAGGATTTGATTGTGCTAAAGATACACTTGACTAATGGTTCTTCTAATGGAGACAGCTAGAATGGAAGATGGGAGATTCAATGGTGATGTAGAAGTGATGGCTTATGATCCTCCATGAACCGTTGTACCTTCAAAGTAAACCTCACGTGCAAACACTTCCTAGGGGAAAGTGCTAGTCTGTTGCTCGCGTACATGACATATGATGTTCTCGATTTGGGAAGTGGGTCGAACTCCAAGCAAGCTTGAAGTATTGTCCCACACTCGAGGACCCAAAACTATGAATAGATTATTGTGCAAATACTATAGTGAGTGCGCATGCATACATAGTCTAATACATAGTTAGAAGACTACTTCACGGATGTTGCAATGAGTGATGACTTGTACTTGATGAATCAAGGGATCTTGATCTAATGAGGATGGGAAGAATCGTGCGTGTCGAGGGAAAAGGTAGTTATTGAATGATGAAGATGCTAGCGAGACATTGATGTGGGATGGACAGGAGTAGGTGTTCAATCCAATAAGCTCTTGAAGAACATGGGTCTCTGTGGGATCAACCACACATGGTAACTAATGCAATTGTTGGCTTTATGTTGAAGAACCTTTTCACCTTTTTGATACGTAAGGATTGATGAAGCTGGGTGAATCAAAGGAAGGGATGAAATGTGCAAGTGAGTCAGGGAGACAAGTCCACCAAGGCGAGCCGAGACTCCTTAGGTATGTCTTGACGTTGATGTGCCCTAAGTAAGGGTGTGGGAAATTCGGAAAAGGGCTAGGGGATTAGAGATGGAGCTAGCCAACTAGGGTCATTGGACGCATCCAACTTGAGGACCCCTAGGTGTGGTGGAGTGTATGTGTGTGCATATTTCTTATTCTTTTTTGTTTTTTTTTCTTTCTTTTCTCTTTTTTTTTTGGCAAGTCGATAACAACAATGATATACAATAAGCATGCTACCTTACAAGGAGAAATGGAAGTACGAGATCAGAAGGCTAGCTGCAAATAATAAAACTTGGTGCATAAGATGATTGGTGCATTGAGGTGTGTACAATGAAAATTTGAACATTGAGCATGGGCGTTGAAGCACATTCCCTGATGAAGCTATTGTTGAAGAAAAACTTGAACTTGCCGATGAAGATTGGTATGCTCATCGATGAAGCGATTCGCAAGTGCTCCTAAGGAAGTAGATGACCATTAGATGTTGTTGTAAATGTATGCTGTCATTGAAGAAAGTGGAACCTCATTGTTGCTGGTTCTTTAAGTCTCGTGTTCCTTTAGTGAGGCTCCAAGATAAACTTGTTAACAGTCTTGATTGGCCTTCGATGCCTTGATGTGATGCCTCTCAAGCTTGAGATCTTCAAGAAGGTTCTGATGCTAGTGTCAGCTTCAATTCTTTAATCTTGTTGCATGCAAGCATAGGATGTTCATGGAAAGCTTCTATCGTCGATGATATTGTCTTCGAGCCTTGAGGTTCGTTGCGTTGCTTTGTCACTTATTGTTTTCCTGCATTCACTTGTGAAACTTTGAGAGTACCATGCAATTGATTCAAGGGAAAAAGATAGAAAGAATTATGAACAGCTTTCTTCTTCCTTAAATTTCGCCATCACACGAGGAGCGAAAGGGTTTGAGCTTGTACCTCTTGTGTTAATTTTTTGCCCTCACATAAGATGCAGTGTTATTTTCTTAAGTCAGAGGGACTTTTGCTCTTATTAGTGCAGCAAATCGAGCTAAAGAAAAATATGTATAAAGAAACTAAGACTAAAAAGGAAAAAGGGTTAGTATTTTACCGTTTTTGGGATCCACTAGTCATAGAAATTCGAAGTGTACTCCAATTTGGCAAAAGCATCCAAGTTTGGTGGTTTGGTATCTAGTCCACAAATATAAGTTATTGAACTGCCGATCAAAGAGGGTCCTACAAAGCGACTGGCAATGCGTAGTTCCTCTTTGATCATAATCTTGTCGAGCAATGGGTGATATATCAACTTTCATGGCAAGGCGAGATTTCGAGATGGGATGATAGAGTGCAGTGAAGCGGTCTCATAGTAAGTTGGGTTAGCTTGAAGTGTATTGACTGTATGGCATTGCTTATCTGTGGTCATAAGACAACTATCATCGCAAGAAATCTCAAGTCAATGAGAAAACCACTTTTGCAACAACAGACTCGAGGAATGACAATTTCGCTCAGGCTCGTCAAGTACTGATTGGTCTTGGATTTTGGTCACATAAGCATAAGAAGGAACAAATCAGCATGATAGCAAGTGATCCTAAGGGAGAGTCTAACATATTCCTTCTGAATCAAGAGGTTTTTATCGAAAAGATGTTCATTGTCCTCCCAAGTGGGATGCCATTTAGAAGCAACCTAAACTGCCTCATCATTAGCGAGGCCTACATCAATCATTGCAAACAACTCGGCATAACTAGTGTATATGGCCTCAAATTGGAGTAGGCATTCTGTTTCAAAGGAATTGAATCTCTTTGCCGAATGAGTAGCCATGGTACTCGATGGTCGCTATACTAGCAAAGGCTTGATGGCGGCAGAAGGAGGGTCAAGTTTAGTAGGGTTGATTTGGAGATGTATCTTAGTAACATCCTTTGGAGCATCCCGGGGTCAATCGGCTCAATTGAGATTAACTGGTGGGGTGAGTTAGGAGGGACATCGGTGGCATTGTGCCTAGCTAGGATCTAGAGTTGCAAGCATACCTCTTCTAGCCACAGTGTTCGGGTTAGTAGAAGGCTTATAGTCTACTTCACATCCTTTGATGAAGATTCGGTCATTGTAGTACTGGAAGCAGAGGTAAGATTTAGTGTTGTATCACTTAGCCTTGGAATAAGCTATTCGTAGAAACTAGGATTGTACTCTAATGAAGCATGGTCATAAAGAAGTTGTGGGTCATGGGTGAGACAGAAGATATATCTAGTGGCATCAATCATCATGTCTCGTTGTCCTAATTGACCTGCAATGTGTAGTTCTTCCTATGAAAGAAGCTTATCACACAAGGGATCAAGTTTAGCCCATTTAGAAATGTTGACACCACGGACAAGTGCAAGCACTTGGAGAGATATATGAGCCACATATGTTGGATCATGCATTAAAGTCCAAAGTGCCTTTCTTTGCTCAGCAATAGTCTAAAATTAGGTGGCTACCATATCATGCAGCTAACCCTCGACTAGAATACCATTTTCGTTTAAACTCACTTTGTCCTTTTGCTTTCTTGGCCAATGCTGCAACACCCTCCCAACTTGCTGTGTGCTTCCCAGTGTAGAACATAGGAATTAAGCGATGCTTCTCCTACTCTACCTTGGTCATTTGCTTTATAACTTTTCCCATGACTGCTGGGGGTAAGTTCAATAAGTTTGTGATTGCTCTGATGATGTCAAAGACTTTTCTAAGAGTTATTGATGCTCAGCAGTCTGAATTCTAAGGTCGGCGTGAACATATGCACGAGAAAATGAAGTCAAGAGGATTCCGTCCAGTTCTTGAGAGCTTGTAGCTTCTGATTGATCTTTGTGTTGGCCCCTCTTCTTTCACATCCCCATGATCGATCGTTTAGCTGGTTTCAAGTGTATTGGAGCTTTTGATTGAGAAGAACACGACTTGTGGATCAATGGATTCGTAGTGCTCTTTGCACTAGATTCTATATCCTTGTGTGAGGCTAAAGTACTAGAGGCTTGTTCTTTAGTAGAGCTGAAGTGGCAGTCTTGGTCAGAGCCCCAGTCAAGGGCTATGGCTATATGGGTTCCATCTCAGAATTCAAAGTAGCAACTTCTAATTCGGTGGAGTGGTCAATCACGATAGTCAAAGATGATTGTGCACTTGGGTCCTCGGACTAAGTGGAAGTATTCATGGACTTGGTGGTTCCAAATTTGTTTGTGATAACACTTGTAGAGGGAGGTCATTGCTCTTTTGATGCTTTTGTACCTGTCCCTTGTGGATCCTTTTCCTTAGATTGAGCAGCTACACTAGGCTTCTATACTACCAGATTTTCTGTTTTGGTTTGGGTGACAAAGGTTCTTGGTTTCGAGGAGACGTTGGTTGTTTTGAAGAACCGGCAACAATGTGGGATTGTTGCTTATCAACACTTGAGGGCTTTATCTCACAAGCCTCCCATAATTGAATGGGATAAAGCCCCAAGATCAACAATCGAGTAAGAACAAATTTTAGCACCCATAATTAATATGTTTGATGAAGAGGAGATGGCTAAAAGGCTCAACTCTTCAAAGCAAGAGGCTGTTGAGTCACCGCAGCAACCTTGTAATATCACTTAGTATGACCTAGAGAAGCCTCATGATGAGGAGATGAAAGGAAAAGTGATCCCTCATTAGTAGTCCAGTAATACAGCTGCCAAACCAAGTGAAGGCACCAAATCTCCTAAGTTCATGCCTTCCTTATCCAACAGAAAGAAACAAAACTAAAGAAACAACAACGGTAGCAAGCAACTATTGAAACCATAGAAAAGGAATCCACAAAGCTGGGCAAGAAGTCAATAGCCCCACCACATAACCAATCCATAGATGTGTCCACTCTCGCTTTTCCCTAAGGTGCTAAGCTAGTAAATGCTTCTAAGGGTTCTAAGGATTTCAAGCAACAAATCCTTCCAATTGTTACAAATAAAACTTGATGTATGATCGAGTGTGGAAACCGAGTAGTCACAACCATCAATTGTGACCATACCTATCAGCTTCAACAAGGATCAAGGTAAAGTAGTGAGATGATGTTAGGATAAATATAAAAGCTTTGAAAGCACAAGCAATCTCATGCTCCCACAATCTTGTCCAACTTGTCCATAATCTTTGGAAACGCTAAAGCCTAAAGCCATAGTCGGAATCCTAGAAGAAATGGCAATAGAGTAAGCACATTTAGAAAATAAGAACGCGACTGTTGAGCTTAACGCGCCAACAATCAGGGCTTTGGACGGACTTCTATTGTTTCAGAAGAGCTACAACTCACTTTGGCAATAATATCTCACCTTGTCTCTCAACACTCCGCTTTAACTAACCAAGCATCCTCCTCTCCAACCCAAGAAAGCAAAAACACAAGACTAGCTCAAGTTGCAGTGAGCTCACCTAGCTTACTTTCTTGCGTTTGATGACTCAAAGGATCAAAGATGGTTCCACAACCACGATCAACACGATCCAATGCCGTCGCATCCACAACCAAGCGCAACAATGAGTGGAAGAGCTAGTAGAGAAGACAAGAAAAGCAAGAGGATGGTGAAGAGCTTCACCTTCTCTCAGTCCCTTGCTCAGCACACCTCTCCCTTTCAGTCACTCTCAACACAATGGAAGCAAGAAGATAGACCGGAAAGCTTGAGTAGCGGCACTGATGAAGCTTCTGCAGCATGGATGTGCCAGAAGGGTCCATACAACTGAGACCTCCCATCCTTATGTAGACTAAGAATTAGGGTTAGGTTTAGGGTTTCGCCCCTTTTTTGTTCAGGGTTTTCACCTCTTTTGTATTTAGGGTTTGTGCCCCTTTTGCATTTGGGGTTTGCATCCTACCCACTTTGTGGGCTCCAGGCTAGTCAATCATCATTGCATACTTCAACCTTAGCATAATTAGACCAAGCCTAAGATATTCTAATTAAAAATACATGTGTGTATTCGACGCAATAGTTGCAGGTGCGACAAACACAATTGTGAGTGGCAGATACAATCTGCACGAGAATGAGCCTGCTGTCTCACAAACTAATACATCTGCATGATAGTTTGATAGATGTCCATGACGTACAAATATAATCCAAGCGTCCAAAAATAAGGCACGAAAGCTCCATAAAAATAATATCCACCAAAAAAGAGTAGTCGACACTTCTACTTTTGCAGTCTTCTCAAAATACTATTAACATTATTTTCCCTAGACAAGTGCCAATCCCATGGCACTCACATCACAGGCAGCAAACTATAGCTTGCACCGAAGATGTGGAATGCTAGGAACAATCAATTGAATAAATAATCTTGATAAGGAGAAATGAATGCTGTTGATGAAGAATTTGTTGCTGCTTGAAGAGGATGATGTTGCTACTGGTGAGAAATTCTGTAGGATTTGATTGTGCTAAAGATACACTTGACTAATGGTTCTTCTAATGGAGACAGCTAGAATGGAAGATGGGAGATTCAATGGTGATGTAGAAGTGATGGCTTATGATCCTCCATGAACCGTTGTACCTTCAAAGTAAACCTCACGTGCAAACACTTCCTAGGGGAAAGTGCTAGTCTATTGCTCGCGTACATGACATATGATGTTCTCGATTTGGGAAGTGGGTCGAACTCCAAGCAAGCTTGAAGTATTGTCCCACACTCGAGGACCCAAAACTATGAATAGATTATTGTGCAAATACTATAGTGAGTGCGCATGCATACATAGTCTAATACATAGTTAGAAGACTACTTCACGGATGTTGCAATGAGTGATGACTTGTACTTGATGAATCAAGGGATCTTGATCTAATGAGGATGGGAAGAATCGTGCGTGTCGAGGGAAAAGGTAGTTATTGAATGATGAAGATGCTAGCGAGACATTGATGTGGGATGGACAGGAGTAGGTGTTCAATCTAATAAGCTCTTGAAGAACATGGGTCTCTGTGGGATCAACCACACATGGTAACTAATGCAATTGTTGGCTTTATGTTGAAGAACCTTTTCACCTTTTTGATACGTAAGGATTGATGAAGCTGGGTGAATCAAAGGAAGGGATGAAATGTGCAAGTGAGTCAGGGAGACAAGTCCACCAAGGCGAGCCGAGACTCCTTAGGTATGTCTTGACGTTGATGTGCCCTAAGTAAGGGTGTGGGAAAATGGGAAAAGGGCTAGGGGATTAGAGATGGAGCTAGCCAACTAGGGTCATTGGACGCATCCAACTTGAGGACCCCTAGGTGTGGTGGAGTGTATGTGTGTGCATATTTCTTATTCTTTTTTGTTTTTTTTTCTTTCTTTTCTCTTTTTTTTTTGGCAAGTCGATAACAACAATGATATACAATAAGCATGCTACCTTACAAGGAGAAATGGAAGTACGAGATCAGAAGGCTAGCTGCAAATAATAAAACTTGGTGCATCAGATGATTGGTGCATTGAGGTGTGTACAATGAAAATTTGAACATTGAGCATGGGCGTTGAAGCACATTCCCTGATGAAGCTATTGTTGAAGAAAAACTTGAACTTGCCGATGAAGATTGGTATGCTCATCGATGAAGCGATTCGCAAGTGCTCCTAAGGAAGTAGATGACCATTAGATGTTGTTGTAAATGTATGGTGTCATTGAAGAAAGTGGAACCTCATTGTTGCTGGTTCTTTAAGTCTCGTGTTCCTTTAGTGAGGCTCCAAGATAAACTTGTTAACAGTCTTGATTGGCCTTCGATGCCTTGATGTGATGCCTCTCAAGCTTGAGATCTTCAAGAAGGTTCTGATGCTAGTGTCAGCTTCAATTCTTTAATCTTGTTGCATGCAAGCATAGGATGTTCATGGAAAGCTTCTATCGTCGATGATATTGTCTTCGAGCCTTGAGGTTCGTTGCGTTGCTTTGTCACTTATTGTTTTCCTGCATTCACTTGTGAAACTTTGAGAGTACCATGCAATTGATTCAAGGGAAAAAGATAGAAAGAATTATGAACAGCTTTCTTCTTCCTTAAATTTCGCCATCACACGAGGAGCGAAAGGGTTTGAGCTTGTACCTCTTGTGTTAATTTTTTGCCCTCACATAAGATGCAGTGTTATTTTCTTAAGTCAGAGGGACTTTTGCTCTTATTAGTGCAGCAAATCGAGCTAAAGAAAAATATGTATAAAGAAACTAAGACTAAAAAGGAAAAAGGGTTAGTATTTTACCGTTTTTGGGATCCACTAGTCATAGAAATTCGAAGTGTACTCCAATTTGGCAAAAGCATCCAAGTTTGGTGGTTTGGTATCTAGTCCACAAATATAAGTTATTGAACTGCCGATCAAAGAGGGTCCTACAAAGCGACTGGCAATGCGTAGTTCCTCTTTGATCATAATCTTGTCGAGCAATGGGTGATATATCAACTTTCATGGCAAGGCGAGATTTCGAGCTGGGATGATAGAGTGCAGTGAAGCGGTCTCATAGTAAGTTGGGTTAGCTTGAAGTGTATTGACTGTATGGCATTGCTTATCCGTGGTCATAAGACAACTATCATCGCAAGAAATCTCAAGTCAATGAGAAAACCACTTTTGCAACAACAGACTCGAGGAATGACAATTTCGCTCAGGCTCGTCAAGTACTGATTGGTCTTGGATTTTGGTCACATAAGCATAAGAAGGAACAAATCAGCATGATAGCAAGTGATCCTAAGGGAGAGTCTAACATATTCCTTCTGAATCAAGAGGTTTTTATCGAAAAGATGTTCATTGTCCTCCCAAGTGGGATGCCATTTAGAAGCAACCTAAACTGCCTCATCATTAGCGAGGCCTACATCAATCATTGCAAAC
>NW_028230127.1:0-24285 GCF_053477565.2 Lygodium microphyllum | reverse complement strand
AGTAATATAATCAACTACGTTTTACTTGCAAAAAAAATACAAGCAATCTTGAGCATTTATTAGCACTTGAATTGTTGTTAATTAATTAACTAATGGCTAGTTCCTAATGTCACCACTGACATTAATGGCTAATAAAAAGATCTAGGCTAAAATCACTCACTAGGTACCACCTAGTCTTGTCAAGTACAACTTATTACAACTTTTGCCTTTGACACCCACTGACTTCTCAAGGTCCTTGGCCCGTCATTGTGAAATAACTAACTTGCACATCACATGTACACCATCACATTTGCAATTTGATTAATACTTAATCAAATGCTAAGCAAAGCATGAAGTTTCACGTCCTCCTGATAGTAGTTGATAGCCAATTCGTAGGTTTTATGTTGTCAGGGCAGCGATCGTTAAAGTTGCTAACGTGGCAAGACTGAAACGCTGAGCCTTGCTATTTAAATTTAAAGTGGCCAAATATTAAAGGTTGTCAGCTAAAACATTTCAATGCTTATTTAAGTAGCAATAGGTTTTGGCATGGCCATAAAGGATTGGATCATTGATATCGTTATTTAGTCATGATACTTGGAGGATTAGGGGGTTGTGGTGGGTCGAAGGTCAATCATCTATCTTCTCTTCTCTTTAATTAGAGCAAGGACTAGAGCTGTTTGAGATTTTCTCTTGGGGAGTCATCTACGAGATTGAAAGTGGGGGAAGGTATGAGCATGAGCAAGTGATTTGAGGAGCATGGTTTGGATTATTCATGGTTATGTAAGATAGAGTGAAAATTGATAATGATTGATCAAGATTGTTGTGGACTAGGCTTTGTGAACATAGGGTGCAGAAGTGTGTTGATTAGTGCATGGCTTGGGATCTTGAAGTCTTACTTATATACCTCACTTGACTCCTGTAAATAAAGAATTGAGGTTCTCTATTACCTTTTGGGTTACCTCATCTTTTGTTGAGTTGTGCAAATTTTTGTTTGACAATTGATATTAGAGCCAACTCTAGACAATGGGTGATTCCAATAATCCTCTGACCCAATCTAGCTTCCAATATGTTCCTTGAAAAATATAGTGGGAGGCACATAGGGTTCGCATAATGGATGGAAATTCAACTTCAAGTGAGTGTCCCATCCTTTGACAATTAGAGGCATTGTGAGCGACTACTTGCACCATGTTGGCCAGTAGGTGAGGTAGATGAAGTAGATGAGATGGATATTTAAGAATGAGGTAGATGGGGCATTAAGGTTACTAGTAGATGGAATTTGGATCATGAGGTAGAATCTAGATCCTACCTTGATAAGTATTATAAAGGTTGAAATATAGAATGAACTTAAAGCTACATCTTGACTCGTACCTTGATAACTGCTTGCATTGTGTGCTCGTAGATGAAGACCCCCATTGTTATTTTTTTCCTTTGCTCTGCATCTACAGCTTGCAAGAAGAATCTGCAAAGAGAAGAAGTGAAGCACCCATACTTTATCCATTTGGTATGCATGAGCCCAAGAGACTCGTTGATTTTGTCTCTCTCCTCGTCAAGCTTTTTAGTTCACATGTCATTGTAGGTGACCTTGTACCATCCCTCACACGGGCCATCTGTGGCTATGGCTTTGACCATCTTCCACCATTGATCTACTCAAAGCAAATGAAATGGTAGAATGCACTCTGATAGTGTGTATAAATTGTATTTTCATATTCTCTTACCTCTCTTCGAGGAAAGATGAACTGGAAATGCCTCCCATAGCCTCTTGTAGAGTGGGTTGCTTCTTGGGCCTCTTGCTTTGAATGGTTGTAGAGCGAAGGTTGACACTGTCAAGGTGGAAGGACAAGGAGATTTGAAAACATATACTTTAATATTGGGGGCAACAATCTCCTCTTAAGCCTCTGCCATACTTGAAGAAACATTGCCTCTTTGATTGGAGATGTGAGAGTATATCTTTATTATCTCATTGGCTAAGGCTTAAGGGATTTGGGGACATAGGCTGCAGTGCTCTATCATGTTGGATAAGTGAATGGGAAGTCGAGTCACGCTACTTATGTATGACTTCCCACAAAACTTGCAACCCAATTGGTAGCACTTACACTTGCCCTTAGTCTTCTCAAGATTTGTGGTGGATAATCTAAAAGCTTTGTGAAGAGGCTTTAATATTGTTGTATAGAGAGTGAGTGAGTATTAGGTGAAGTTAAGGGACATACACAAAGGTAGAGGTAGAAGGGCAAGAGAAAGAGAGAGAAAAAGAGATGGAGGTAGAGGCTTGAGATAGATGAAGGGGAGAAGAAAGGAGGGGAGGCAAAGGTAGAGGGAGAGGGAGAGTGAAGAAAGAAGAAAGTGGAAGAGGGAGAGGGACTTGGGAGGGGATGATTAAAGAGCTCAGAGGAGAAAGAAGTGAGTGGTACATTAGAGAATAAGAGCTTAGAGGTGAAGATGACTCAAGACTCAAGAGAGGAGCTCAAGAGACTAGAGTGAAGTGTGAGATGAATGCAAGGGGATCCCTTATAAAAACAAGGGCTGAGCCACAAGTTTAAACTTAAAAGTTTGAATAGGTTGCTGTTTACCTGAAAATCCTCCCAAAAATGGGGTGAAAATAGATTGGTAATGGGTAAAAAACGATCGAATATTCAAAAGTTGCTAGTGGTCAGTTTTTTGACTATAGACTAATACATCTTACGAGGATCCATATAGAATGTTTGGAAATGATCCTACGCTATGGATTGTGTAGATCAATTCATTTGCAAACGGAATGAAACACTATTGCCAAATGAAGTAGTTGCAACTCAAAAGTCCACCCCACACACTACCAACCACACCATCACCATAGCAACCCCACACACCACCACCCACTTCCCCTCTTCCCCTCTTTCTAGCGGCCTTGTCTCCTACTCTTGGCCTCCTCTTTGAAAATAGAAAGAACAATCTTTTGTAGGCCCTTGTCTAGTTCACTATTTGCCTTGCTAGGTGAGAAGGGCCTTGCTCCCTAATTCATGGTTTTAGTCTCCTTGAGATCCTCATTGTAGCAAAGGTGAACATAAAGTCTAGCATTGGTAGTGGTTTCCTTGAACCTCTCGAGAAGAACCCGTGAGAACAGGTATAGATCGACAGGTATAGATCGAAGCTGAGCTGAGAGTGGAGTAGACAATGTAGAGTGTGAGAGCACGACACCCAATGCAATAGACTAAAGTGTAAAATGCAAGTACAAAGTACAACCCTTAAACCTTAGGTTTGTAAGAGGGTGTTTACATCCAAAGTGTGTGAAACACGACAAGTGCTCGAAATTGTATAACATAGGCACACAAAATAAAGGGAATAAATCTGGGGAAAAAAACCTCTCTTACGAAGAGTAAAAAGTACCCCAGTGTCCTACTGGAGATCATCGATGCTCCTCTGTGAGCGTAGGTGTGAGTAAAACCCAACAAACCCCCCCGGAGTGAAGATTGATCAGAATACAAGGGTCATGCGCCACCAAAGGAAATCAAATTTAAAGCATTGTGAAATGCTTCAAATTTGTCACAAGGAAGAGCTTTGCTGAAGATGTCTGCCACATTATTGGGGTAGGACAATAGACAAGGCTGAAATCTCCAGCATGTAGCTTGTCTTTGATGACAAAGTGATAATGGATCTCAATGTGTTTCGTGTGTGCATGAAACACTAGGTTCCGTGCCACTGCAATGGCACTTTGATTTTCAGTGAACAAAGGAGTAGGCTCCGTGACAGATACATCCAGATTAGCTAGCAAGCGTCTAAGCCATACGCATTCAACTGTGGTAGTGAAAGCTGCCTTGTATTCAGCTTCACATGATGATGTGGCAACAGTGGATTGTTTCTTGTTAAATCAAGAAATGCAAGATGAGCCAAGAAAGAAACAATTGCCACTAGTGGAGTGACAATAATCATAATCACCAGTCCAATCAGAATCACTGTAAGCATGTAAGTGCAGTGGTCACCCCTTGGCATAAAGCAATCCAAGAGTCCTAGTACCATGGAAAACACGCTTGACAACTTGCCAATGTGACATGCGTGGCTGATGCATATATTTGCTCAGGGCTGAAACTGCACATTGTATGTCTGGCCTAGTGTTGCATAGGTAGATAAGGCATCCAACTATTGGAGCATATGTGTGTATATCAGACAAGTCACTATCATCGTGCAATGACAACTTCAGTCCAGGTTCCATTGGTGTATAGACTGGCTTGCAATCCTGTAAGCCAAACCTCTCAAGAAGTTTACCAATGTATCTGGACTGTAATAAACCAATGCCTCTAGTATCATGAATGAACTAAATGCCCAAGTAATAGTGCAAAGACCCCAAATGTGACATCTCAAAAGTTTGCTGTAAATTTTGTTTGAACGCTGAAATCTGATTAGCATGTGTCCATGTAAGAAAAAGGTTATCAACATACAGACAAATGATCAGCATGGATCCCCCCTCTTTACATACGTAAATAGTAGACTTTGATGAGCTGTTTATGAACCCTTGGCTGAGTAAAAAAGCATCAATCTTTGCATACCAAGCTTGAGGAGCTTGTTTCAAACTATATAAAGCCTTTTTCAGTTTAGAAACTAAGTGTCTAGATCCCTCCACTGCGAAACCAGTGGGCTGCTGTACATATACTTCTTCAGGAAATTTCCCATGTAAAAATGCAGTCTTTATATCTAGCTGATGCACTGTCCATCCATAATGGGCAGCCAAAGCAACCATAGACCTAATGGTAGTCATGTGGGAGGTAGGAGCAAATGTCTCCTCATAGTCAATGCCTTTCTTCTGTGCATAGCCCTTGGATACAAGCCTGGCTTTATATTTGTCAATGGATCCATTTGCATTCCTTTTCAGCTTATACACCCATTTTGTTCCAATGGCTTCTTTCCAATAGGCAAATACACTAAATCCCATGTTTGATTCTTAATGATGGAATCAAACTCAGCTTGTAGTGTTGCCATCCAATGCACACTATGTTGTGCATCCTCAAAACATTTAGGCTCCTCATCATCAACTGTTTGTGGTGCCATAACAAACTCCATGGTATGTGCACCCCATCATGCATATGAGCTTGCCTTCTAGTACGACCAGCCATGGGAGCATCTAAATGACTATCTTTCATAGTCTGTAAATACCATCTAGGCATTTGTCTAGCCTCGTGACTGTGTACAAGCTCTTGCTGAATTTCAGATTCAGCACTTTACTGAATATTCAGATCTGCCATGGGTTGCTTTTCTGCATTATCCAATGGAGTAGTTGGCTGAACATTAAGTTCACTTGTTGGAACTCTAGCTGTATCACTGAATGAAATGGGCAGTAGCCCTTCAAATACATCACTGGCAGCTTGATATGTGTCAAAACCAGCAAGGGATAATTCAGATTTTTCATCGAAAACCACATCCCTATTGACAAATACCTTTCCAGAGACAGGATCATATAATCTATATCCTTTGCTCTCATTGTTGTACCCTACAAAAATGCATTTGACAGCCTAAGATTTCCGGCAGTTCCAAGTCTCAAAAGGCGTGATATTTTTTAATGCTTTGGTGGGACATCTATTCAAGACATGGCAAGCACAGATAACTACTTCCATTCAAAAACTGTGTGGCAAGCTCTTTGCTTTCAACATACATTTGGCTATCTCCATGAGTGACTGATTCTTTCTCTCTGTAACCCCATTTTTCTATGGAGTATAAGCAGTAGTGTACTGATGAACAATGCCCTTTTACTTCAAAAAAGAATTCAGCATAGAGGACATGTATTTCCCCTCTCTATCGGCACCTAAAATGGGCCCACCGACACTGGCTCTGAGCACTAGCCGAGCCTCTCTACACTCAAAGAACACACCCCCTCAGTCTCGCGGCCAGGAGCATCTAAGGAATACATTGCCCTAACTTCTATTGTAAATTTCGCGTTTGTTTTGGATTGTCATCCAATGGTTTAACCTTCGCCACACTCCTCAAAGGGAGTCTCTACACCTATATCGGTGTAAAACACCTCGTAAGCACAAACAGAAGGAGGCACCCCTCGGCTGAATGTCATGCCCCACTGCAGCTCTCCTACACCTTGGGGATTAGCTTCTCGATGCGCCGCTAACAAAATAGCACGTACGTCACAATCTCCACTCTTGTTTTCAAACGTTCCAGGAGATATAGATATTTTCCTCCCTAAATAGTCCCCAAGGAAACTGATCGTCTAAACCTACAGCTTAGGTATCTCACATACTCAACGTAGGTCATATGTATAAATACAATTGCAATGCGTCCAGGAATGACACCATGAGTTGTGTGTAATGCAACTATGTATGAACCATAGTGCTCAATCATTTATCATTTAGAAATCGGCATTGTGAAGTGCAAAGACATTTCTTTCAGTGATTTCAGCCTGAACGTAATGCTACGTTGCTAAGGGTCAGCACCGAGCATTCTCTGCTACTCGACCCTCTTAAACTTAAATTACAAACGTCCTATATGGTATGCACAAGTAAATAGATCAGAATTTCGAATGTTATCAACAACTAATCACCCTCAAAACCCCTCCTTCCTACCGTTTAGGTTATGCATGGGTTGATAGGTGTAGGAGACATTTTTTCACGTGTTTTTCTTGTAAAAGCGGTAAAACTGTACTTTAACACAAAGACAAGGCTGAATTGAGGCTTATCCCTCATGCTCTAGCCATGTTATGCATACACGAACGTAAATCATATTTTTCCTTAATTTTCTTATGCAAAAACCTAAAATTTCTCATTTTTTCACTATTTTTCTTCATTTATTTAAAAATTATGATATTTCTGATTTATGGGTTGGAACTGATCACAATCACTGAGAATTGATTTTATATTTATTTCTAATCCACATGAACTCCAAAATCACAACAAAATTTCTAAAATTTATCATTTCTATGAAAACCGTATAATTGTGGCTTTTGTGTGTTTTTGTATAAGTTATTAAATGACTAAATTTTCTGGTTTTCTTCAAGTATTATGATAGATTTCAGCATTAAGACCTAGAGGCAACCATTTCCAAACGATTTCATCAAACATCTATCATAAAATAAAGAAATCGACTTCTTATGTATAGAAACACACTTTTGGAGACTTCTATTTTATGGCTGAGGCGGCTAACGCTCGTTCTTGGCAGTTGATGCTCTCTCACAGCCCGATCTACGATCTCCTTGGCTCCGGTTCCATAACTTCATCATCATCTTTCATCAAACTCCACCCCCTTCTCACGCATATGAACGGGTAGCAAGAGGGGAGAGAAAGACTAATTCTGCATCTTCTCCATCGGGCAACCATTTTTCAGGCGGAAGGCAGCGATGGAGAGCGGAAAAATTAGGAAATTGCTGAGTATGATCAGTTGGGTGGGTTGTTCTCATCCCTCCGCCCCTCGTGCGAAAGCGTTGCCATGAGGGGGCGGCGGTTGTTTGATGCGGTCTTTTAAACAGCTCCCCCTAGAAAGACAAGTCTCCAACTTTTATTTTCGCTCCAACCTTCCTTAATTTCTTCATTGTTTTTTCACACTAGTTGCTATCCCTAGAAAGACAAGTCTCCGTAAGGCGATAATCAACTACATATAGGAATTTTTTTCATTTTTCATTTTTCATTTTTCATTTTCCCTTTCGGATTGGGGGGTTAGAACCTCTTTTTACACACCTCTGTAATTTTTAGCTTTAGATATATTCAGAACTTGCTCTTCTTTGGTACTTTGGTAGGTTTCTCTAACTGCCTCATACTAGCAGGGACTTCTAGAACAGTTGCCTTGCAAGCAGGAAGGACAGGGTCACAAGGACTACCCTTTATCACAGGTCTTTAATACCCGACAATGTCCTAACAGGAGGTAGACAATGTCATGAGAACACGTATTTTTAAAACCTCACTTAACATGTGGATTAATTCTTAATCACATGATTAAGTAAATGTTGCACATGTGAGGTGCAACTGGGGTTAAAGTAAATTTACGAGCCTAGGACTCGAAGAAATCATGGCATGTCAAAGGCAAAAGTTGCTATAAGTTATCCTGCACAGGTACTTGGTGATATCTGGTGCCAGTTGTTGGCCTAGATCATCCATTTGGCCATAAGTGTTAGTTGGTGACACTAGAGAAGTGACGTTTAATAGTACCTTACGCCAATCTGATGGTCAAAGATGGCCCAGAGTTACTCGGGAATGGAAGTTGCCTAGCCAATTTAATTATTGGCCAGTCAGATTATTTTTCAGGCACCGAAATAATTATTAGATTAATTTTCAGTATTTAAAGATTGAAAATTAATATTTAGTTATGAAAAATGTTGGAAAAGCCCATTGTGAAGACTGCCATTTGTGAAAAATGACCGTGTAAAATTGAAAAACGTCTTTAGAGGCTGAAAATAAGCATTTGTATAAATTCAGTCTGCAAGGGAGAGGGAGAGGAGGCTGCTGGTCTGATTTGTAGCCATTGGGAGACTTTCTGAGGCAGCCAGGGGCAAAAGAAGACCAATCAACAGCAGGAGACAGCATCTACATGCTGTTGAGACAGGGCAGCAGCATTAAATGACTGATTTTCTTCAGTTCTTTGCATCTACATGCTGTTGTGGCAGGGCAATAGCTGCACTTGATTGATTTTCAGTCATTCTTCGCGACAAAACTTTGACTTTTCTCTCTCTACAGCTTTCCCTCTCATCTCTGAGCCATTTCACAGCCTTGCTCTTAAGATCTCAACATTTGGACCCTTGGAGGTTGTGAAATTGCAAATTTATCTGTTGTAAACCCTAATTTACAGCAGAAATTAGTGTTTAACAGCAGCCTTGGTAAGCATGCCAGAAATTGGAAGCTCCAAGACTTGGATTCAACAAGGTTGAAGGTGAATTTCAGCTGAATTCAGGTGGAGGACTAGCCAGCCATTGAATTTGGGGTATTTCCATCGTCTATGAAGTGGGTGAAGGCCAATTGAGTGCCCGAATCAAGGGGCAAAATAGATTGAAGACTTGGTGGTCACTTTGGATAGCAAGGGGAGTTGAAATACTGAAAGGGATTGGGAGAATCCCATTGTAAATCAACTTCTTCTTCAATAAAGCTAAAGAAATGCCGAAAGGGGTGCCAATTTTGGGGCCAATCTGGTGTGCATTGTCCAAGATCAGTAGGTAAATTTGTATTTTCAGATTTGCATTGATTGTTTGCTGCTGTAATTAATTAGTAATTAGGGATTTACCACCCATCCACAGAAGGAAGGCTGGTTCCAGACAACTACTCAAATCTCCCCCAAAGATACTTAACCAAACCCTAGGATTTCATGCCTTAATTGCCGGTCCCCACAAATGAAAAGAAAATAATTTCGTGGGACCATTTTGTGGGACAAAATCAATATCCCATTTTTCAAAGGGTAACGTAACCAAAATGGGATTTAGAGGTCGCCTACAATTTTCCCTTGCATCGTGTCTTAGATAGACATCACAACGCTCAACATAAGTGAAAGCATCTTGGAAAATCGATGGCCACCAATATCTAGCACGGAGAGCTTTTTGGGCGGTAAGCTGGCCAGCAAAATGTCCCCCACATGCTGAATCATGGCACTCCTCAAGAATAAATGGTACCTCATTAGGTACTACACAATGACGATAGATATCATCTACTTCTCTCCGATATAAGACACCCGCTATAATCGAAAAGCGTAATGCTTGTTGCTTGATCTTTCTCTTTTCAGACTTCGATAAAGCAGGCCCAAATTTCTTGTAGATAAATAATGCGTTATAGCCGCATATCAGGAAGGGATGGAAGTTGTATCGATTTTAATTAGACCTTCAATATCACTTCCCTAAGCCATAATTTCCTTTGGCTTCCCGAAATCCACAAGACATTCTATAATACCCTGCAGCTTCGGTTGCTTGCTCCTAATCTCATAATTGAACTCCTACAAAGTGATTAACCACTTTGCTAAATGGTCAGGCGGTTGCAACTTATTCAACAATAATCTGAGTCCTTTCGCCTTTGTAAAGAATACTACATTCTCATAGAGAATATAATGTCTAAATTTCTTCGTTGCAAAGATCATTCCAAGGCACAATTTCTCCATGCACGTATAATTAACTTTAGATATCCCAAATTTCCTACTAGCAAAGGCAATTGGATGATACCATTTCTCATTCCAAATTTGAGCTAAACAGTAGCTAATACTATGCATTGTGGTTGCTGAAAATATATAGAAAACTTCACCTTTTCTGGATGCTTTTAGGATTGGTGCTTTTGCTAATTCTTGCTTCACAACCTCAAAGGATACTTGACAGGCTTCATTCCACTCAAATAGATAGTTAAAAGATAGCAGGTTCGTCAATGGCAACGCTCTTGCTGCTAGTGCATTGATAAATCTTCGAGAGTATCCCACTGATGACAGAAAGTTGTGCACTTCTTTTGGAGTACTTGGCGGCTCATAGAGACTATAACCTTTATATTTTTAGGGTCAGTTGCAATACTAGCTGAACTAACCACATGGCCGAGTAACAACCCATAGGGCACTCCAAATACACACTTTCTAGGGTTAAGAGCAATGTAGAATTGTCTACAAGGCTCAAAACATTTTCTTAGAATAATCAATTATCGCTCCCTTGTGGTGGTTGCTTCTAGATCATCAATAAAGACTTTTAACTTCTTTGGGGAGATATCACCAAAGGTCTTATTAGCTGTTCGTTGCCAAGACCGAGGTGTATTGCATAGACCAAAGGCCACACATGATACGGAAAGGTACCGAAGACAATGATAAATGTCGTTTTCAATGTGTCTTCCTTCACGATAGCCATCTGGTTATATCCAACAAAGCAATCCATAAGCGAATAGATTTCCCAACCCGCTAATTGATCCAAAATCAGGTCAATGAATGGCAACGGGTAGGTATCCTTAACTGTCTGCTTATTAAGCTTTCTGAAATCTACGCAAAGCCGAATGTGATTGTTATTCTTCTTCTTGATAACAATTGGTGAACACCATTCTGTGTGTTGAACCGGAAATATCAGGCCAGCCTTTTGTAGCTTTGTCAATTCTTCGAATAGCCCGTCCCTTAATTCGAAACGCATATGCCTTACTTTCTGTTGCACAAGGTGGCTACCTTACTCCAAACGAATCGTATGAATAGCCAGGCTGAGAGGCATTCCTCTTAGCCAGTCATAACTCCAGGCAAAAATATCTCGGAATTCTTGAATCAAGGATACGTAGTCCTTCCTTTCTTCCGAATTGAGCATGGATCCTAATTTAATTGGCCGTGAATCCTTCATCGTACCAAGGTCGAGCTCAATTACATCCGCATCCCTTATCCTCTCCTGAGCCTCTATTGGCTCATTCAAAGTCACTTGGTAGATATTCTCTGTAGTGGACCTCTCATTGGATTCGTCACTTGATGACGTTTCACTCGCATATGAAGCATCTAGCGTATTAAACTCTGACGAAGATAAATGAAGTCTCTCACTCTGAGGAGATTCAGGATAGGCATCTACTACTACACGTTTAGCACCTCGACCAAAGATCAATCGCCGAGCGGGTATATCAACCTGACAGTCTGCTTGTAAGATCCATGGCTTGCCTAGCAATACTTGATAGCTAGGTCGCTTCGCAAACCTAATGACCCTAAAGTCCAGAATGTGTTCTACATTGGCAAGGGTCATGGACTTTAGTAATGCAACCTTCGGGTTGTTTTAAACTATCATCAGCCATTCGGAGGATCGTGGAGGTATCTTTTTTTATTTCTAATCCCAGTTTCTCCATCAATTCCGAACTCATAATGTTGACAGAGAATCCTGTGTCCATAATAGCATGGTCTAGTAGTATTCCATCAACATATGTTGCTACCCTCAGACAATGCTTTTCAGTATGCTAAAACCAATCATCTCCTACTCTCTCGTGCTATTCCCAAGGGCTCAACAATATACCTGGTGCGTAGAATTTTCTTAAATTCCTTGCGCACTCTTGGAGACAACTTAATCAACTGTAGAAGATTTACATCTGGCTTAACTTTGCAAAGGGAACTTTGCTAAATCGAATTCATGATAGCTAGCAAGAGCTCGCTTTTCTCGCCAGACCATTCTCTCCTTCGGTCTTTGAACCAGCCTTGGTGCTTTTTTCTTGACTTTTGCTTTCTTTTTTAGTAACTCCTTATCCTTCTTGGAGTTGGCTTTACCATCTACGGCCTTGAGAGGTTCGCCTTCCATATTGGGATTAAGGACTTGCGTCCCCTCCTCATCTTGCTTAGGGTTTTCCTCGACAGATTTTGCCTTGGGTTTGTCGACTTCTTTACTCTTTTGACCTCTCGTAATAACCCGTAGATTAGAAGCTTTAGTGCCATTGGCGCAAACAACTTCTATAAGGCTAACTCCATTGCCACTAGGTAGCTCCTCTACCATAGCTTTCCCTCTTTGTAATATTTGTTTTGGTCCTTCATCTTGCTCGAGATTATTCCCTTGCGCTCGATGATTAAGTGGACCTGGCTGTTTACTTCCTTGCTAGAGAGAGCTAATCTTACTCCAATAGGTACTAGCTAAATGGCTGGACTTTCCACATATGTCACATTTAACATTTGGACAATCCCTAGAGAAATGTTGGCTATCACACCACTTAGAGCTGAATCTTGAGGGGCCATCCTCTTCAGGGCGTTGACTCCCTATCAAATTCTGCTGCTTCTTGAGGAAATTAACATGAATGGCTATTTGTCTATATTGTTTGCTAATCATATCAGTATAGTGCTTTATCATATCCTTAACCTCGCCAAGGACATTCGAGGCACTTGACTCATAGCCGCGATCGTCTACCTGTCGTTCTATTGGCTTAACCACTTGATTTAGGATTGACTGTTGATTCCCTGGAACAACGTTAGAATTTATCGTTGGGCTCTCGACAATTGGTGGAGCCATCTGGCTGGTCATAAGCATGGTCACACAAGGAGGAGCTGGCAACATGGGGACGTTTGGAATTATGCTTCCTTTCCCATTAGGAGGACTCATGGGCGTCCCTTGACCTCCATTTGTTAGTGCTAAAGTATTTTCAAACCCTAAACTCGGATTCCAATTCCTTAGTGGTATAAGCCGCTTGTAATCATGATTCTACCTCTTCTGCTCGTGTAATAGCCATATCAATGTTAGCAAGAGCAACACTGCTCAACTGCACTCAAATGTTAAAGTCTAGCCCATTCAAAAAGTATTGCAATTGAGTAGTAGTTGGAATAGGAATATAGGTTTGCAACTTATGAAATAGCTCCTTCAGTTTCTTGGCATACCCACGGACATTCTTGTGAGGTTCTTGACATGTAACTTTGAGGACACGTAGCTAATATTGACCTCCCCTTTCAGGGGAAAACTCTCTTCGAAAGGCTGCAAAGAATAAGTCAATTGTAGTTATGGTTCCAGCCTCAAGGTTGTGATACCACATTGCAGCTCGTTCTTTCAGAGTCATGTTGAAGAACATCATCAAGTGTCCATCTTGAATTTGAGAGTTAAACATTAACTTTTGGAATTCATTGATATGAAGTTCCGCACTTCCTCTGCTAAGCCATTAAAAATGGGTAGAGGAAACCCTAAGGTTGGCAAGTCCGGCATCCCTGTTAGGATTGCAATGGGTTCGCCGCCATGGTAACAACCGGATTCACTAAAGGAGTTTGAACAATTGGAACTATCACTCCACTCGAAGTGGACGAATTGATTTGAAAGGTGGACGTACTAGAGCTTCCTCCCCCTAATGGACTATGCGTCGAGCTAGGATTACTAAGATTCCACCCTTGTAAGGATATTGGACCACTCCTTTGCGGAGAATATCTTTTAATTATTTCGGTCCGCCCTCTAGCCCGTTTAGCTCTTTCTTGCTTTTGAAGCTTGGCTTGACGGTCTTCTGTGTCTATCTCATTGACTTTTGGCATACACTAATGAATTGGTTCCAATTGACTAGGATTCGAAAACCGCCACTTATTAGCGGCTCCCGGCAAATGCACCACTTGTCGGAATCTAAAATGGGCCACACTGGCTCTAAGCACTAGCCGGGCCTCTCTACACTCAAATAACACACCCCCCTGGGCCTTGTGGCCAGGAGTATCTAAGGGACACATTGCCCTAACTTCTATCGTAAATTTCATGTTTGAGGTTTAGGCGATCGGTTTTCTTGGGGACTATTTAGGGAGGAAAATATCTATATCTCCTGGAATGACACCATGAGTTGCGTGTAATGCAACTGTGTATGAACCATAGTGCTTAATCATTTATCATTTAGAAATCAGCATTGTGAAGTGCAAAGACATTTCTTTCAATGATTTCAGCTTATACGTAATGCTGTGTTGCTAAGGGTCAGCATCGAGCATTCTCGTGCTGCTACTTAAATTATAAACGTCCTATATGGTATGCACAAGTAAATAGATCAGAATTTCGAATGTTATCAGTAACTAATCACCCTCAAAACCTCTCCTCCTCCCTACCGTTTAGGTTATGCATGGGTTGATAAGTGTAGGAGACATTTTTTCGTGTGTTTTTTTTGTAAAAGTGGTAAAACTATACTTTAACACAAAGACAAGGCGGAACTGAGGCTTATCCCTCATGCTCTAGCCATGTTATACATCCATGAAGGTAAATCATATTTTTCCTTAATTTTCTTATGCAAAAACCTAAATTTTCTCATTTTTTCACTATTTTTCTTCATTTATTTAGATAAAAATTATGATATTTCTGATTTATGGGTTAGGACTGATCACAATCATTGAGAATTGATTTTATATTTATTTCTAATCCACATGAACCCCAAAATCACAACAAAACCACCAAGATTTATTGTTTCTATGAAACCGCATAATTACGGGTTTTGCGTGTTTTGGTAAAGTTATTATATGACTAAATTTTCTGGTTTTCTTCACGATTTCTGATAGATTTCAGCATTAAGACCCAAAGGCAACTATTTCAAAACAATTTCATCAATTATCTATCATAAAACAAAGAAACCTACTACTTACGCATAGAAATATGCTTTTGGAGACTTGTATCTCATGGTTGGGAGGCCGCCCATGCTCATTCTTGGCCGTTGATGCTCTCTCACAGCCCGATCTACGATCTCCTTCGCTCCGGTTCCATAACTCCATCAGCATCTTTCATCAAACTCCACCCCCTTCTCACGCATGTGAATGGGTAGTAAGAGGAGGAGATTAATTTTGCATTTTCTCCATTGGGCAGCCATTTTTCGGGCGGAAGGTGGCGATGGAGAGCGGAAATATCAGGAAATTGCTAAGTATGATTAGTTGGGTGGGTTGTTCTCAGTCCCCTACCCCTCCTCCCAAAACGTTGCCATGAGGGGCGGCAACAGTTTCATGCCGTTTTTTAAAGGGCTCTCTCTCCCTCCCCCCTCCCTGCAACAAGAAAAGTAGGGGCCTTTTGGGCCCCTAAAGGGCATGCCCAATGTGTTATCCTCTTTTTTTGGTCAATTTTGACCTTTGCAATGTCCGGCTTCTCACATTGCTTCCGTCTGGTGATCGATTTCGGATCTGAAAAATCGTGCATGTCCGGCTTGACATCCCGAATGGCCGAGAAGCTATCTTTCTTGAATCTGACCATCGAAAAAATTATGAAAAATCAGCAACCACCACAACGGCCAAAGTTTGCATTTCCGTCTTCCTCGGTCTCTTAAAATTGTCGAATCTTCATGTTCCTCTTCCATCGGCTTTAAATTCCCGTATAAAATTTGCATTAGTCCGCTCCTTTTCGGCACTTTACGCCATACAGGTGCTTAAATGCTGCTCCTACCGTCGGCCCGAACAGAGAGTCTTTACTCTGCTGCTAGATTGGTTCTCAACAAGTGCGACAAAAGCCAAAAATGCATCATATACTTTTGACTTTTTCACTATAGAGTAGACTCAGCAAAAGCGAGTAAAATCGTCAATAAAAGTGACAAATAAGTAACAACCACCCAATGACTTTGTGTGCATAGGGCCACATACATCTGAGTGCACTATCTATACTTGGCAGTGGCTTTATAAGAAACATCACGGGGAAATAAAAACGAATGCATTTTCCCAAAATATATCCCTTGCATAAGTGCTCAGGAGGTCTCTCCAAGAGAGGTAATCCATCAAGCATCTGTGTACGCTGTAAAAGCATCAAGCTACCATAGTTTACATGCCCCATACGAGCATGCCATAACTCTGCCTGTAGCATAGCATGAGTAAGAGTGGATGCTAAATAAGCCGACTGATCAACTGAAAGAGTATCCAACTCATACAACCCATGACATAGAGTACCAGTCAAGACCAAAGTCATGTTCCTTATCTCTCACCATGTATCTGTTAGCATCAAAGGTGACTTGCAAACCATATCGTGCTAAAGAAGAAATAGATAACAATTTTTTCTTTATACCTGGCACAAAAAAGGCATCATGTAGGTGGAGAATAGAGCCATCAATGGTTGTGAGCACAATCTCCCCAATACCTCTCAACGGATTTTTCTTCTACTGCAATTTGCATTGATTTGCAGGCTGAAATACTAGGACAGCATGCTGAAAATGAAATTTTGCAGGAACAGCCAACAAACAATGACCATTGGGTTAGGGGATCGTCTAGGGCTACTAGATAACGTGACAGATTTGTTCCTGGTGCAATTAATGTGGCTGATTATGTCATGTTGACAGACTGTGGTGAACCATCTTGCTTTAAGGAAGCAATGGACAGAGAGGACAGCAAGAAATGGTATAAAGCCATGTTGTCAGAGATGGAATCTCTTGAAAAAAATGGCACTTGGGACCTGGTGCAGTTGCCTAAAGGGCAGAAAACCCTTCCATGCAAATGGGTTTACAAGATGAAGGTCACTTCTGGTTCCTCACCCAAGTACAAAGCAAGATTGGTTGCAAAGGGGTACAAGCAGGAGCGTGGAATCGACTTTGATGAGATTTTCTCTCATGTAGTCAAGATGACTACATTGAGAACCATTTTGGGCTTGGTTGCAGTTGAAGATATGGAACTTATACAGATGGATGTAAAGACTGCGTTTTTACATGGTGATCTGGATGAAGACATATATATGCAGCAGTCTGAAGGGTTTGTTGAACAAGGGAAAGAAAAAATGGTATGTAAACTCAAAAGGAGTTTGTATGGGCTGAAACAAGCACCAAGAGAATGGTATCATAAGTTTGATACATTCATGCAGTCCCAAGGCTTTCATAGAAGTCAAGTGGATCACTGCTTGTACACCAAGAAGGTAGCAGATGGCAGCCTTATTATCTTGGTTTTGTATGTTGATGACATGTTGATTGCTGGCAGGGATACTCATGCCTTGGATTTATTGAAGCAAAGTCTTCATGGCAGCTTTGACATGAAAGATCTGGGTGATGCAAATCACATTCTTGGCATGCGAATACTCAGAGATAGATCTAAAGGCTTGCTCTATCTATCTGAGCAGGAGTATATCTCCAAAGTTTTGCGGTGTTTCAATATGGAGGGGGGAAAACAATTGGGGTTCCATTGCCTCCATATGTGAAACTCAGTGCAGAGGACAGCCCTACATTTGATGGTGAGAAGGCTAAAATGGCCAAGATACCATATGCTTCAGTTGTTGGCAGTTTGATGTATGCTATGGTTGCCACACGTCCTGACATTCCCTTTGTAGTGGGAGTGGTTAGCAGATACATGGCAACCCCTGGCAAGAAGCATTGGGATGCAATGAAAGGTATTATGAGATATCTCAAAGGCACAAAGGAGTTGTGCATCTGCTTTGGAAAGCAGAAGGCATCTGTTATTGGCTTTATGGATGCAGACTATGCTAGTCATGCGGACTGCAGGAAGTCCACTTCTGGGTATGTGTTTACTTTCAGAGGAGGAGCAGTCTCTTGGATCTCCAGGCTACACAAGTGTGTTTTATTGTCTACTACAGAGATAGAGTATATGGTTGCCACTGAGGTATGCAAGGAGGCCTTAGGGCTTTCACGTCTGGTGGGAGAGCTTGGTATCTCAGAGTTACCTGTTCTCCATTGTGATAGTCAGAGTACTATCATGCTAGCACGGAATCTTGTCTTTCATGCAAAGACAAAGCACATACAGGTGAAGTACCACTTCATTAGAGATGTACTTGACATCAAGAGCATTGAGCTTGTCAAAGTGCATATAGATGATAACCCTGCAGACCTTCTCACGAAAGGTCTTCTAGCAGAGCGGTTTGCTCATTGCCGACAAATGATGGGAGTTGGATAGATATATTTATTTTAGCTTTGTACATACCTAGACTTAGCTGAGTCTTTTCTCCTCTTAAGGTGGGAGGTTGTTGGAAATAAAGGGCCATCGTGCCTTTTATATGTGCACGGGTGTGAACACACCCTTAGCACATTGTACTTTCATATATATATCTATCTAAAAACCTAAAGTGGTACACTCGTCATTGTACCGAAAAATGTGTTCACTCTCTACTCTGCTCTTTCGCACTCTCTCTGTCTCTCACTGTGCATACGACAGTTTGCCTCGATATTCGTACCTAATTGATTTCTAAACTGAATCCTAACCTAACAGTGGTTCAGAGCCATACCTTCTTCATCGTTGCTACTCAGGTCGTCAGCCCTCACCACTGCCACAATTGCCATTGAGTTCCAGCTTGGTGGCAAGTCCAAAGTCTATTCTTCAGCCACGTGCTTGGCTATGCTCATCTTATTATAATCAACTCTGAAGCTATCCAGCTTGGCATGCAGGATATGCCTGCAGTCATGACTGAGTCGCCTTATAGTATCATTAGTGCAATGGGAAATCTGCATCCATTCCGCACTCCAATGGGCCTTTTTGCTGCGCTTGAACTGATGGGCTATCACAACATCGACCATTTGTTCATAAATCTTTTGCACCCAACAGTTGTGCCATATTCTTTACCCGACAACTTGCATGTTGAGAGTTGCAGCTTGGAATTGCGTGCACCGACATGTTTGTGCTTGTCGTCTCGATAGCCTGTGCGTTGACAGCCACAACCTAGAACTATGTGCACTGACTCGTTTCTACTTGGTCGTGCTGCATCATACTGTGCTCAATAGACCATCCTTCACACCGACAGCCTTTGCACCTTGGCCTTAATCAACATTAGCCCCATAGATAAACTCTCGTTGTCACGAGGACGTGAAATTTATTGCTTACTTAGCGTTTGATTAAAAGTTAATCAAATGTGCTAATGTGACTGGCATGTGTGAGGTGCAAGTCAATTATTTCATAGTGTAGGACTTAGGATCGTGAGATATTAGTTGTTGGTGCCAAAGGCAAAAGTTGTAATAAATTATGTCTGATAGGTATTAGGTGGTACCAAATGTCAGATTTTGGTCTAGACCAATTATTGGCCCACTGATATCAGGTGGTGATATTAGAGACTATTAATTAATCAATTAATTAATGCTGGTCTAAGGGCTAATAACTGCTCAAGGATACATAGAAGACAAATTGGCCTAGCCAATTCAATTGACTGGTGAAATTAATTTTTTGAGCATTATAATAATCATTAAAATAATTTTCAAAATTAATATTTTGAAAATGTATTTAATAAGTTGGATAATGGTGGAAAATGGGATTAGAAGGCTGCTACTTGGCAAAACTTACCCATCCAAGTGGGAAAAACGTTTTTAAGGGTTGGTGGAAGTCTATTTGAGTCATTGTGAGAGAGGAAGAGGCTGTTAGATAGCAAGGAGAGGATGCTGATGTGATTTGTAGCCCCCAAGGATCAGTCCCATAGCATGTGACAGTAGTTTGGAGCCCTCTAGGGGCAAGTGACAGCAGCCCAAGGTCCTCCTAGTGTAGATAACAGCATACAGGAGGGGGAGCAGTCTTTCTAGTGGGCCTTAGTTGTAGGTGACAGCTTCCATGGGCGTTTGAGTAGGGCAGTAGTAGCTTTTCAGCATTTCTCGCGATGAAACTCTGAAATTTCTTTCTCTACAACATTCTCTCTCATCCCCCATCCATCTCTCAAGTTATCTTACCATTTTCTAGCAGTTTGAGCCGTTAGAGGAAGAGATTTGGGTCAATCTTTGTTGTTAACAACCCTAATTTACAATAGAAATTTTAAGAGGCCAAGTAGCCAATATTAGATTTGGGGCTGAATTTGTCTTTCAAGGAGTAGGGTGAAGACCAATCCCTAAGCAACCCAAGGGGCGAATTGGTTTGGAGGCTTGTTGGTCAATTTTGACAGTAAGTGGCACTTGGATTAGTGGAAGAGATCAAAGGATCTCAGTTGTACTCCTTTCATTTGCAATATAAGATAAAGAAATATCGCAAGGGGTGCGAGTTCTGGGGCCAATTGGGTGTCCAATGTTCAAGATTAAAGTGGCAAATTGTGCATTTTCAGTTTATGTAAATTTTATGCTTGTTATAATTAGTGCTTAATAGGGTTATTTACCACTCTATCCAAGGAGGAAGGTTGGTTTCACCTGTTCACACACAACCCTCTTAATAGGCACAAATTTGGGGATTTTTGCAATAGACTTCAATTTTCATGGAAAACTGTAAGTTTTTGGCCTTTACTTTACTTTTTTATATTATTATACCTATAGTTCTAGATTTTGCAGTAGCTATTGTGAAAAATCAGTTGTAGACAGCAAGTAATGGCAAGTCAAAATGATTTGCTAAACATATTTGAGTACTTCAATAAATTGGATGGCACTAGTTATTTGATGTCGATATACATTATGAAGCATGTTTTAGTTGCCAAGTAACTTTGGGGTTATGCATTTGGTTCAAAGGTTTGGCTTGCAGGCTCTGCTACACAAAATGCTACGGGTTCATCTAGTTCATTCATTGTCATCAATGGATCTTTTGCTCCAGACCTTGTTGCACCTCCCATTGCGGATCAATTGAGATGGGATGAGTGTGATGCCCAAGCTCATGCTTTGATTGAATTCTTGTGAAAAAACAGGTTATCCTGCATATTTGGTCGTGCACAATGGCCAAGGATGCTTGGGGTAAGCTTTCTTTGTTGTATCAAATGTGCAATGAGGCTCGTGTAGCCTATTTGCGCAAATAGCTTGAGATGGAGCACTTGATAGAGGGTGATTCAGTGGATATATACATTACATGTGCCAAGGACATAATGGAGCAGCTTGCAAATACTGATGAAATAATTTGTGATGTCTCTCTTGTTTCTACAGTCTTGGTTGGTTTACTTGATATTTATTAGAGTTTCACCACTACAGTTCTTCTACTGCAAAAGGAGATACTGATGCATACACATTTGATGTGGTTGTGTCATTGTTATTGCAAGAAGAGCAATGCTAGGTGAATCACTCTAACATAAGTATGGAAAATCAAGCATTCGCAACCAGCCATAGGAACAAAGGGAAGTCATGGTAGCCATTAAACTCAAAGGAAAAATGTAAATTAGCTTCGTCCATGGACTCTTTAAGCACCAAGGATAAGGATGCTAAGAAAAAGAGATGCAATTATTGCATGAAAAAGGGGCATATTATTGAGGAATCAGAAAAAGGATTGCAAGTGAAAATTGGAAACAATTGGGCATGAGTGTTGCTGAAAATTTAGTAAGTGTGAAGGATGCAATAGCACATTCAGCAAGTCAGTCTTATGCCTTTGTTGTGCGTTGTTCGCATAATCCTTCTTCACGTACACATGGCTTATCAATGGTTGAAAATAGCACTTCATGGTATTTTGACAGTGGTGCCTCTAAGCACATGACATCCTTTTGTGACTTGTTTGTATCATATGCAAATGTACAAAAGGTGGGATCAGTTGTATGTGCAAATAATGCTTCATATGCAATCTAAGGCATTGGATAGATTCCCATCATTGTAGTAGATGAGAAAACTATCATGCTTGAACTGGCATGAAGAAAAACTTGCTTTTAGTTTCAGCCATTGCATGTGTTGGTTTTGTGGTTAAATTCCATATGGATCGATGCAACGTCTATGACTATAGTGATGGGGATGCCACATTGCACAATGGCCTCTATCAACTTGATTTACATAGGAGGAGAGCATTAGAGGATGCATTACAAGTTGATTCCACCATTATGGATGACACTAAGTTATGGCATGTTCGATTTGCTCATCTTAATTATGGCAATTTGCTTCACCTGAGAAGTGAAAATATGGTGCTCAATCTCCGTTGGTTGAAAGCGCCTACTCACAATGTATGCGAGAGTTATGTACTTGGCAAAAAAGCATTGTGCTTCATTTCCCAAAGGTGGATTTATGCATATTGATTAGAAATTACAGCTTGTGCATAGTGATGTTTGTGGACCCATGCTTGTCAAATCCATTGAAGGATACTTGTACTTGTTACCTTCATTGATGGCATGACTTGTCATTGTTGGGCATATACTTTGAGGCACAAATTAGAAGTACTTGCATTCTTTAAAAACCTTCTTGACCTTGGCTGAAAATGGTAGTGGATGCAAGTTGATTACACTCTGTACAGATTGAGGGGGGGAATACATGTCACAAGAGTTTAACTCTTTTTTGGTTGAAAGGGGCATTACACATCAATGTACTACGCCTTATATACCTCAATAGAATGGTGTGGTTGAAAGAAAGAATCACATTTTGATAGAAATGGCATGTTGTATGCTTTCACACAATAAATTGTCCCTCAAGTTTTGGCTTGATGCTATTATGTGTGTAGTGTATGTGCTGAACCTTAGCGCCACTAAAGCATTGGCTAAATGTACGCCTTATGAGGCCTGAAATGGCTGAAAACTAGTGGTGTCACACATTCATGTCTTTGGTTGTTTGGCATATGCATTGGTGCCACAGCCACGAAGATATAAATTTTAAGATAAGGATATCAAATGTATTTTTATTGGTTACAATGCAAAAAGTAAAGATGACTGCTTGTACCAACCCTCCATGAACAAGATTTTTGTTAGTAAAGATGTGGTATTTGCTGAACATGCTGGTCAAGCCTTCATGACTGCAAAAATCAGTCCAATGTGGAGCCTATGGATATGTTTGATAGTTTGTTGCCATTATTTTAGCAAAGTGCACTTGATTTTGGTCAAATTCAACAACCTATTGAGGGTTTACAACAGCAAAGACATGTTGAACAACAGCTTGATTTTCCGCCCATTGATCAAGGCATTGCTGATGGTGAAGTGGCCAATGAGAGGGCTGCTACTTGGAAAGCTAAAACAATCCCTAAATGGATGTTGGACACATTCAGGACAACAAACAGTCTATTCCACTTCCTAGTAGAAGTAGAGCAGTCACTCGCCATACACAGGGTAGCTTGGTTGTGCAGGCACTTATAGTTGCTGCATGCAATGAGGAGTCTATTTCTTTACATGATATGATGCTTTAGCGGATGAGCATTGGATGGTGGCTATGCAGTTAGAGCTAGACTCTATTTATAAAAATGACACATGATGTTAAAATAACAGGTATGCTTTGATACCATGTCAAAATAAGCGACAATACAGAGAGATAGTAGGTTTTGTGGGAAGTAACACAAAGTGTGTACAACAAACATTGAGAGACAAGAGAAACTCAAAAACACGGTGATGATGTATCAAATCATGCTATGAGAAGAAAAGTTGATACTGCGGAGCTCAAGCTCAAAAGACAATTACACTATCTTGTCTGAATTAGGTGGCAGCACCTGTGGGAAACCTGCACAGTGAAGGGGGTGAAACGTAGACCTCTGGGCAATGGGCTAATGAAGTAATTAGTAGAAGGTGAAAGATAGCTGTCGAGGGAGCGCACTGCAGTCCTCTAATGCCGTCAGAGATGTGGAAGATGATCATTAGTTGTGGAGGGAGTAAACCACAGTCCTCTAATGCTGGGGAGTCACCTGGGTAGCAAAACACAAATCCCAGTGTGTCGGAGCTGTCAAACACAGGGAGAGCAGGCTAGATGGTGATGCAAGGTGGATAATGATGATGCCAGATGATGGAGGATGAGCCGGGCTGCAAAAACGCAGGTCCAAGTACCCCCTGTGATAAATGAGTGATGCCAGGTGATGGAGGAGGAGCTTGGCCGCAAAAATGCAGCTCCCAACAACCCCTATGATGGACGAGTGAAAAAATCACTGACGCTCAATGATGACAAGATCGCCAGAGGCTAGGTGTCACAGTGGGAGTTGGTGGGGCCAAGGAGGAAGGCACCAACTGAGGGCCAGTAAGGAACAGTGCATCAGAGACCTAGTTACAAAACAGTCACACATACAGACAAAGACACCAAACAAGCAAAAGGTAAGCAAGAAAAGAAAGAAAGGAAGGAAGGAAGGAAGGCAAGGAGGGAGGGGAAGGGAGGGAGGGAGAAAGGAAGAAAGAAAAAAAAAAAAAAAAAAAAAAAAAAAAAAAAAAAAAAAAAAAAAAAAAAAAAAAATTGGAATGGAATGGAATGGAATGGAATGGAATGGAATGGAATTCTATAAATTTTT
>NW_028230126.1:0-24338 GCF_053477565.2 Lygodium microphyllum | reverse complement strand
TCAGGTACTAGTTTCGATCTAAGCCACCCAAAGCAGGTGCCAGGCTTGAGAGAGCAATTGAGGCTCAGATTTTGAGCCATTGAGCTCATTTTTGGATCCATACGGAAAGATTTGTTGACAAAATTGTGGGAGAAGAAGGAGCGTCAAGACCTTGAAAAGTCAGACAGTGGTTTTCAAGGTGACAACGCAAGCAGAGACAGGTGGCGCTAGTGTGCAATTGGGCTAGGTAGCTAGTGGCATGAGTGACCCTGCAAGATGCATTGCAACCAACGAATAGAGCTAATGTTGGTAGTTGAAGCAGCAACGGCTAGTGGTGGGGCTGCGACTAGGTCCAAGAGGTAGCACTAGTTGTGGGAGCAGCAACAATTGGTGGTACTGCAGGTTTGTATGGGCAACAATTGACTAGCTAGGAGGAGTTAAAGTTGATGAAGCTAGAGCTGACGAAGATCTCGGCAAACCAAACCCCTCACAATTCCATAAGATTGAGGTTCAAACCTGCGTGCACGAACAAGCTGGGCAGAGGATAACGTCATTGCTTGCTTCACGAAGAGAAAAGCAACAGCACGGACTGAGTTAGAAAATCGGTGCCATGAATGGTCGCCGTCAGCTCACGCTGATTTCCTTTTTCTTCTAGATAAGCTTTAGTAAGTCTTAAAGACTAAGGCTTATAATTAATAATTGCCATGTGTTCACATTGGACATTCAAAATTGGTTACTTTCAGGAGCTACATTCACATTAGAGTGCCCATAACCTAGTTATTCTTTGAACTAGTTCACAGTTAGAGATGTCACATTGTTGTAGAGCTGAACTAGATATTTGAAGGTCAAAAAGGCAGGTTTCTATGTAGCTTACGAGAGGCTATTTGGAGGCCGATTTTTGCTCAATTGTTTTTGGGAAACTTTCTATAGCTTTAGCTTGATATTACTTCTAGCTTGGCACAAAAAACTACAAAAAAATTGTAGGATAAATGGTCAACTTTAAACTCATTTTTTGATGCATTTTGGGTCATACGGACATCGTTTGGGATCCGATTTGGATGGTTCTTGTTGGGAATTGAATGCATGACATGTTGGCATCATGGATGGATGCATATGACCATTTTTGAACACATATATAACAATTCTATTGATGGAAGCTAATTTTATATGCATTTTGGGGCTATTTTTTATGCTTTTTTGTCTCGGATCGAACTATTGATGTTCTGGATTGGGGCATGCTGCTGAATACCATTTGTGGACAATTTGTAATGCTGGTTTTTCTAAATTTGCAGTAGCCATAATGTTTGACATGGCATAGATCACTCAGATTGTGGGAGACAAATTGACCAAAGACAATTATAGTGTTTGGTCTTACAGGATGGATAATTTTTTGATGGGTAGAGGTCTATGGGACCTCATAACAGGTGATGATGAATGTCCAAAAGTTCCTGAACATCCAACTGAAGAGCAAAAGAAAGCATACAAGGATTGGACAGGAAAGAATAGGAAGGTTTTACATTGAATCTCCATATGTATTTTAGAAACCTTGATTCCTTATATAAAAAAGGCAAGTACTTGTAAGGAGGCATGAAAAGGCAAGTACTTGTAAGGAGGCAAGTACTTGTAAGGAGGCAAGTACTTGGTCATGGTAATTATGGTTTTGCTTGTGGAAGAGGTAACTTTGGTCATGGTGACTTCATGCGTAGAGCTAGGGGAGATCTTTCCCTAGAGGTAGAGGACGGTCTAGTCCTTCACAGAGAGATGGCACTTGTCATTATTGTGGATAGTTTGGTCATTTTGAGAGGGATTGTTATCATAAATTGAATGCCATGTCTAGGGGTCGTGGAAGGACCAAATATGGCCACTATGTAGGCGCTTATGGTGGTACAGTTATAGACCTAGAGGTGGATCACCTAGAGGTCACCTATTTGCTATGAAGCATGTGCTTGGGAGCATGACTCACTCTCCTCGTGAGAATGACTGGTTTTTGGATTCAGGAGCTACAAACCACATGACTCATCTTGCTGACTGGTTTGATAGCAAGGAGCAGATGCATAATGAGGAATATGTTGCCATTGGTGATGATACTTTACATAAAATTACTCATATTGGTAGTGTGCCACTTGTTACTAAAGATGGGATTGAGAATAAGCTTGGTGATGTACTTTATGTGCCCACAATAACTAAGAACTTAGCATTGGTTGGTCAAATGACAGATCAAGGATTGCAGGTGAGATTCAATAAGTTTGGATGATTCATTAAGAAGAATGGGTGGCCAAGAATGAAGGTCAAATAAAAAACTTAGCCTACAAGCTAGCCCGTCTCGAGGGTGAGCGTCTCCTAGTAGAAAACAAAGCCCCGGTTGTTGAGACATGAATGTTGAAGCAACAATACACATTCTTAAGAATAGTGTTGAATATCACGCAGCCAAGAGGAGAAGAGATGGTGGAGTAGCTCAAGAGAAAGCTAGAATTGACAAGGAGGGCTCTAGTACTACGGACTCCATGACAAGATAACCAGGACTAGCACTAGTTTGGGACTAGAGAAGCAACGTGCTCACCAAACCTAAGCTGGTTTAACCACACAAGAACTCACTTTGCTAGGGCCCAAGGAGCTAGAATAGTAAATGCAACCACCACAACAGGAGCCACTAGAGTCGGTCTAGGAAGAAGGACCTGATTTTGAATTGGACCGTCAAGGGGAGGAACAAATGCAAGAATCAAGCCCCCCTTACGCAACCACAAGTGCAAATAGAAGAGCAAGGGAAGGAAGCACAGCCACTCAAACAAATGGTGGAGGCAAGGCACAAGTGTAGGGAACAAGTGGAACGTACTCGCAAAAAGTTTCAAGCTAGGACACCGCAAGTCCCTCAAGTGGCCATCCCTCAAGGTGAGGAGTGTGATCCTATCACAACTGGGGGCTAGGAACTTGTGGTGTGAGCAATGGGAGAACTGTAGTCCCTTCAAGTTTTCTTTTACCTTCCCTTGCTCACTGGACAGAGTGCTATCTCCTAGGGTGGTGGAGGATGTCATCAAACTTCTAGCTAGTCTAGAAAGGAGATGGCTAGAGAAACGAAGGAGGTACCCCACAAGGTGGCAGCATGAACCTACAAACTATTGGAAAGATGAGGTGGCAGAGGTACCCTGGAGGGTAGAGGGATATGAGGCACAATCAAGGTGGTGCAAGAATATCTAGGACTCTAACCTGGAGGCCTGAATCACTTTTTGTAGCACCCTACCTTATGAACGGGATGATGTTATCTACATGCCCTGCCCAAGAATAATTGGAGTTGATTTCAACCCGAAGGTGCATGGTAGATATGACTTTCCTTTGATCTATAATGTAAATGCCTCAATCCTTGAAGAGAGCTTAATTTTTACCAAAAGGGACCTCCGCCCATCTATAGCAAGTTTTCTAACTAACTTCTCCTCATGCCTTGACCCTGCTTTCATCACCACATGTATTTACCTCCACCTACTATGAGTACTATTAAAATAAAAACCTAATGTAGAGGAAGAGTCGATACCTCCACCTACTAGGAGTACTATTAAAACAAAAACCTAATGCAGAGGAAGAGTAGATACCACCTCTCTTTTTTTACCTCAATGTTGGGATTGATAGTTGTGCGATGGTGTGCCTCATGATGAGAGCCACTCTCCTCCTAGCATTTTGTATGGACCGAGTATGGACCTCTTAGAGGACACGAGTGATAATAGATTTATCGAGTGTAACCACCCATTTTTGTCATCTACTCCACTCAATGTAAAAACCATCTCAAAGGGATATCTGCAAAGTAGGGCATTCCTCAATAAAGCCCTCAAGCCACCACGTAGCTTGGCCTCTACTTTGCAACAGGACGCTTCTTAGAATACTCCCTTATTAAATTTATTCATTAAAAAGAAGAAGAAGAAAGAGAAAAACAAAAACAAAGAAAAATAAAAAAGAGAAGCAAAAAGAGAAAAGAAAGGATAAGAAAAAAAAGACAACGACAAGAAGGAAGGAAGTAGAAAGCAAAGAAGCACAATAAGGAAATCAGCCATCTGTACTCTACGAGCGTCACAAGCACTACACCTAGGAACCACCCTAGTCCATTTCCCACTTCACATACTTAGGGTACCTTAAGGGCATGGCACACCTAGGGAGCTCCCGCTCACTCCATAAGTCACATGCACAGCACCTCCCTTTGTACAAGAATTGGGTCCTCAAGTGTGGGATAACACCTGGAGCTTGTGCCTAGGTTTGACCCAACTCCCGATTCCATTGCCATCGACACCATGCACTGCACAATGAGAGACACACACCCCCAAGTAGTGCACTTCCTTTTCTTTTCAAGTATATTCGACAACCCACAATCAATAGCCCCCATCATCCACTCAATTCTTCCTCATCATCCCCAAATCTCCATCCATTTTGTTATGTCTCTTTTCCATAGTCAACCTCCCAAAATCCTATCATCAATCCACATGGAAAACATTCAACCACCCAAGCCCTTATTAAATGAGTGCCATGGGACTGGAACTCAGCTAGGAGAGGGGTAATGTCACAGTCTGAAAGGAATCCCAAGATAGAAAGGCCCCAAAAAGTCAGAAATGGAAGGCAACCCAAGGTGGTACCTAAGGCGAGAAAAGTGGAAAAGAAAGGCGAGCTTGAGAAAATGTAGGAAAATCCTTATTGCAAAAGGAAGTGCACAATAATGAGTGCACCGAATATTCTAGCAAAGAAAGTGTTGAGCGCATTGTAATTCATTTTGTAAAAGAGTGCCATGCTCCCTCTTGTGCAATTTGTAAATATAGATGAGCACATGAAAATGAACTGTGAAAAGAGGAAAGAAACAAAGAAAGAAGACCTTGGCCAAAACGGTCGGTCATGTAAAAAGGGATGGCACCCAAAGAGTAGGAGGACATTATAAAAAGACAAAAAGGGAATGGAGAAGATCATTCTTGTGTGTGGCCAAAACTAGCTCTCCTCTTCTCTTTTTCTTTTTCTTATTATTTGCTTGAGCTTGTGTTTGAGAGAGGGAGTGAGTGTGTAAGGGTGAGGGACCGTGGTGGAAAAGCTCTTCATCTTCTCCTCTCTTCTTCTTCTTCTTCTTCTTCTTCTTCTCGTGGCTTGCACGCAGCAATTGTAGCATGTAGTTTGGAGCTTGAGGATTGAGCATGCTTGAGGTTTCATATTGGATCATGGAGTTACTCGAGTGCTTGAGGGAGGTGAAAACTCGATCAAGCATGGAGGTAAGCTCACTATACTTATAGGTGTGAGAGCATGTATGGCTATGTAAGAGGTAGCCATTGCACTTGGCTTGAAACGCTTGAAGCAGTAAGCGGTCTGTGGGTCTTGGTGGTCAAGTAAGAAGCTCACATAAGCATTGAGAACTTTGAAGACTCGCTGATAAGAAAAGTAGGGATAAATCTAAATTAGAATAGTCATTTCCACCCCCATAATCTTGATCCATAGCCTAGGATTATTGGAAAGAAAGAAATATATTGTGCCAGTTATGAGACAGGGAAAACATCATTTAGAAATGAAGAGCTGAACTTAAGCATTCATGCATCCAATCATCCAGGGGTAAGAATTCAGCCACCTACAGCTCCTCCAAGTAGATTTGAAACATCTTATCAAAGGAGTGCTTTAAATAGTTTAATCTCCATCAGTAGTTACATGGACACACATCCCCAAGCTTCTAATCGGTAGCAAGGCTTTGTGGAAAGAGAACTTCGTGATAAGATAATGTTGACTAAGTACAATGGGGATTCATCTTCCCCTTCAGATATAGAGGAGTGGATATCTAAATTGGAGTCCTATTTTGGTATCTTTCCAAGATTAGATGACCAAAAGATACACTTTTCTACTCTTCACCTTGAGGGCTTTGCCCATATATGGTGGAGGTACATTGAGAGGAAAAATCAATAGGTTGATAGTTGGGAAGATTTCAAGCCAAAGATGGATCAAATGTTTGTGTTCCCTATTGCGAATGAGAAATTAGCTAGGCAATGGTATTAGTTAGACCAAAGAAGCATGATTTCTAGAGAGTATACAATCAATTTTTAAACCTTACTATGCATATGGAAAGTGTGAACAGCGATACAAAGTTGCATAAATACATTTATGGTTTAGGGCCTAGTCTATCAAACTTATGTTATGGCCCAAAGAAGCATGAGTGCTAGAGAGTATACAATCAATTTATATACCTTACCATGCATATGGAAAGTGTGAGCAATGATACAAAGTTGCATAAATACATTTATGAATCGGGGCCTAGTCTATCAAACTTATGTTATGGCCCAAAGGCTAGCTACATCGTTCCAAGCAATTGAACTAGCTGAGAGGTATGCTTGCAAATACATGAAGGAAATTCCTACTTGTGCCACTTTTGGATAACATAAGGCTATAAATAGGCAAGAAAACTTTGGGAGTAATGTTGGTGGATCTAGCATGTCTTTGGTAGCCCCAAAGTCCCTACATATCCACCCTCTAATGCTTTAAGGCAATCAAGTAATTCTAACACAACAATCAGTCCTAAATTTGAGCACAAGCAAGGTGACAATAGACCCCGAAATATTTTAGCCAATGGTGGAAAATTCATATCCATGGATCTCTTTACAAAAAGGAAAGAGAAGAATCTATGCTTTAATGTGGTGAAAAGTATACAGATGACCATGCTTTAAAGTGCACATTTAAGAATATTAAGGCTAAGAGCTACAATACGATTGTTCTTGAAGATGTTGATAAAGAAGAAATTGAAGAATAAAATGTGGTTGAATATGTTGAATTTTAAGATCACAAAGAGGATCTTGAGAAGTATTAATTTTATGACCTATCAATTAGCTTTTTGTTTGACCCAAGTGGGAATGTACCATTTGACCCAAGTGGGACCAATCTATATACTGCTACCACACTTTGCTCTATCTCCATGGATAGGTTCTAGGAGTCCCAATCACTTCGTATATAGGGTACCATCCATGAAAAAGATATTTTTATCCTAATAGACAGTGTCAATACATATAGCTTTGGAAGAAAGTTAGTTGTTGATATGTTGAATTGTCTTCCCATAGATTTATAGTAGCCCATTAAGGTTCAAGTAGCCAATGGTGAAGAAGAAATCAACACCCAAATGTGTCCACAAGTTCACATACAATTGATTACTTTAGAAATTAGGCTCATAGATGTGGTACTTGGATGTTATTGGCCGATGACATTGGACAAGATTTCTATAGATTTTTTGTAGTTGTACATGGAGTTTGTCATGGATGGATAGCTTATCAATTTACAAGGAATCCATAGTAAGTCTAATTTTCAGCTTATCATTATGAAATAACTTGAGTACAAAAAACACTTTTAAATATTTGTATTATACCTTAATAAAGAAGTAGCATATTACTCCAAAGATTCAATGGATATTTCAACATTGAAGGCTCTCGTTGAGGAGTACATGGATTTGTTTCAGGTGCCTACATCACTACCTTCTAAGAGAGTAGACAACCATCCTATTGATTTGGAGGCTCACTCCAAGCCAGTTAATAAGTCGTCCTATAGGTTGTCAAAATGCGAGTGTGAGAAGACTGCCAAGCAAATCAAGGAGCTATTAGAGATGGATTTCATTGAGCCTAATTTGTAATTGTATGCCTCGTCGGTCTTAATAAAGAAGTATGGATCTTTTAGGACGCTTATAGATTACATAGATCTAAACAAAACCACAATGAAGAATAAGTATCATATTTCTAGAGTGGATGATTTGTTGGATGAGCTCAAGGAGACAAAGATAGGTCATGCTGCCACTAAATTCACATGAGAGAGGGTGATGAGGTGAAAACAACCTTTAGGATTGATCGTGGGCTTTACCATTTCTTAGTTATGCCATTTGGATTAACTAGTGTCCAAACCACTTTCTAGAGTTTGATGAACAAGATATTGTAGCCATTCCTCTTCAAATTTGTCCTAGTATTCTTTGATGATATACTTATTTGCACCAGGCCATTGGAGAACCATCTTTTGCATATAAGAAAGGTGTTTGATGTGTTAAGATACCATGGACTCTTTGCTAAGGAGACAAAGCATTATTTTATGTTGCCAGAGGTGGAATACTTGGGATATATTGTCAATAAAAAAGATATCATGGCTGATTCTAAGAAGGTGTAGTGTGGGAAGAAGTGGGAGTAAGATTCATAACTAGAAAAAAAGAGGGCTAAACTGCCATGGAATCTTCAACTTGAAGCTCTACCTTGGGCTAAAGCAAACCGAAGGGAAAAGCTCCTTGATCTCAGCTCCGATACCAGTTGAAGGGAGTGAGCCCGGAGTCGAAGCACCCAAGGGAAAACAAAAGCTATGGTGGAAGGAGCAAGAGCAAGAGAGAGGGTGGCATAAGAAGTGGGAACTCCAACAGTCACAATGTGTGACAGGCAGCCTTCCCTTATTCAAATGCCATTGAAAGAATAAATAATGGAGTGACAGTGATGGGTGCCTATCACCTGCAATGTACAGGTATTGTCAGTGTAACTAATACATAGGTGGCTAGGCACAAGCGCCTTTACCCCCAATAGTTTTCCTTCATGAATCCTTGCTGTGATTTCTAAAATATATGGTTGAGCTCTTCATCCAAAAGGTAAACTTCCTGTAGCTCTTCAATATTACTCTGAAGCCCAGTAATAGCTGAAACCTTGTCTGTTGAAGTATTAGCTCTGCTATTAATCTGTGTATAGCTTGAACATGTAGAAAACTGTCATATCTATGTTGTAGCTATACCAAAAACTTTATTAGATGTTGCTCTTTCTTTTGAAGGGAAGAATAAGCTCTAGCATGTCCCATAGCCCGTACTCAGACTAAGTGTTAAAAGATATTCATGCATTCCAGTTCTCAGAGACCATTCTTGACTTCACTTGTTGTGTATATATGCAGATGCAATAAATACATCATATTCTTGCTTCTGCTGAAGTATTAGCTCTGCTGTCATATCTGTGTATAGCTTGAACATGTAGAATATTGTCATATCTATGTTGTAGCTATATTGTAGTTTGAACAGGTAGAATACTCCTGAATGTTCTGTTGATGGGTCCAACTGAAGAAGGCCCTCAAAAACATTTTGTGATAGTATTGTAGAAGTCCAGATCTACCCTATATGACAGTTCATTCAGAGTGCTCATCACTGATCAAGCATCACCCCTATAGCTCACCGATTAGAATATAGTACAGAATTGCAAGTTTACAACAATAACATTTTCTCCAGAACTCTAGTTTTTGAATTGATCATGACGATGTCACAGTGAATCAATTCTGCATGCAGTTCTTTGTCCACCTACTCTCCAACTTTGAGCTGCTTGGGCTACTTGATTGCTAAAGCCTTCCATTCACCTAGTCTTCACCACAATGGCACAGGAGAACATTGCTGCCTCATCCTTGTAGAGTAAATAGGAGATCAGAAAGAATCTGCTCAGTAAATCTACTGCTTCATATGAGCAATCAGTACCCGTTCTGTGATACTCTCTTAGAACACAATATTAGTGAGTTTGGGAATCTCCCAATTTCCATTTTTTGAATACTAAAAAGGTGGCACCCGAATAACATGCCCATAAGTTTCTCAAAACCATATGATGTGACCTATCATTGGAAAGCGCTTGAAAAATGGAATCTATTGAGCTATAGACCCCTCCATTTGGAGTTATAATGTTCAAGTTATGACAAATCCAAAGATTTGACCACGTGTCCCAAACTTATGGGAAATTCCCATATTCCCCAATACGATGTTTTAGATGCTAATTTGGAATTCGATGTGCTTGGTTGAAAGTATATGTCTGGTAGCTTACCTGATGGATATGAACTTGATCGGATGGACAATCCCCAGTTAGCAGTCTTAATTGAGCTTGTAATAAGGGTTCTATGGCAATAGGCATGTCTGAAGTAAATCTAGATGGTTCTGGTTCAAGCTGTTTCTCGGATGTGGCAACAAGAAGCCGTTTGAAGGCTCTCTTTCAAGACAGGAGAATGAATAAAAGATCAGCTACTGGAGATACATCACCATGGATGCCATAGTACCAAGAATGATCCTTTAATGGATTTTAAAAAAAAACTGAGTATGTCTCCAAGCCTGGTAGGAAGGCAACATTTGATTTAACATGACAGTTTTGAAGAAGTGGTTCTGGAATCTCCCCTTTTTAAAAAGACCCTCAACAAAGAATTGCAGCTCCTTTGTGGTATTCAACAAAGACTTGAATTCCAACCATTTGTTACTCTCTTTTGAGCAATCTCCTATAAAACATTGACAAAATTTGGGGTGCTTATTCCAAGAATTGCTATTATCTGAAGATTGCTAGAATTCAAATGTTTGAGAATGATGGCCCATATCACTGGAAGTAATCAACAGCAGGCCTGCAATTTTGGGTGCCATTATTCAGACAAATGATCCCTCTGATATACTTGATCCCCCCCTGAAAAGCCAAATTCATTATAGCATTTTCAAGGGCATGCAAGCCAATCTGCCATCATTGAAGATGAAGACCACAGAAATGATTCCTTCGAGCTAGATCTTGCCTTAGGCTACTGACTTCTTCTGCACTCGTAAATTTCACATCATAAGCATCTATAAGTCCATTTATGAGGTGTTTAATAGACCTAATGGATAGTGCTGGTCCATGAATTCTGAAATAAGTCTATCATGTTACAAATCCAGTTCATGATCAAACCATCTATCTGACTGTTCTAGATCCATTATATGTCTAGCATAACTTCAACTGATAATTGAGTGACTCCAAAAAGTATTATCTAGTTTTCACTCCAACTTCAAGTCGAGATTAATAACAATCATGCCTGATTAGAAATCAAAATTTTTCTTAATGATCTTCCTTCCAAATCCCCCAAGCAAATGTTCTAGAGCTACAAGACTTGTGCTACTGCTTGACACAACTGTTATAAGTGCAATAGAGCTCCATGTCCTTGCATCCTTTGTCGACAAACCAGACTATGTGCATACATCTTTGGTCTACAGCTCACATTAATGGCATTCAGTTTCCTAGGTGTTGCAGGCAGTTCCATCCTACTACCACTGATTCCTGATGATCAGAGAGGAGTTTCCAAGCAAGCTTTTCTCAGTTCAAGCAACTTTTGCTGTGCTAAACACGTATGTTGAGTATGCAAGACCTGACTGCACCATTTTCAGCTATTCCAGCATTACCAAGTCCATTCCAGATTAACTCTGTGAGATGACTTCTGCAACATCAACTACTTCACCAATCTGCCCCAATCTACTTTAGCGCTTCAAGGGTCCTGGCAGGTTTGCTCGTGAGGTTTCTGCACTGAGACGGCAATAGAAGTCGTCTCCAGCTAACAGCATTCTGCAGCAATTACCTTTATCATAATCTGGTTTAGAAGAGATCTGCACCTTGAGGATAACCCTGCATTGTCTGCAGCAGTAAGAGCTGGGCCTATTCTTTCGGTTTTCATATGGTCGCCTATCGAAGAAGGCCAGTTTCATCCAGGGAAAGTATCACGATGGTGGCCCAAGCAGAACCTTATCCAGTTGGACATCTCACTGAAGAGTCTGGGTGTCCCGATCGTCATGAGAAAAACAGGCGATACGCTTTCAGTTCAAGCAGGGGAGGAAAACAAGTCTTCGGCAATCACCTTTATGATCCAATCTCTCTTGTTTGTGATCATAGGGTCAAGCAATGGCTGGTTCAGAGCGGTTTACAGGTTAAGAGTTTTAATGGTGATCTATTGTATGAGCCATGGGAAGCCTTTACCTGAAGCATTCTCAGGAAGCTATGGAGATGGCAGATATTGACAAAAGCTCAAGTCTCCCTGTGGAAGTTGAAGCAAGCTCGACTATCCCTCAAGAGAAAGTTGCATGTCTTGTTCATGAGTAGAAGAACGTCAAGGAGGTATGTAGATTTGCCATGAAAGCTCCAATAAGGGCTCACGTAATTGCCAAAGAGGTAGATGTTAGATATGCTCAATGCCCCACCTTCATAAGGTGCCATCAATAATTTATAGTGTTCAAAGTTGTAAAGCCCCATTATGAGGAGAAGCCATATGTGAGTCCGGATATTGGTTGAGTCTTGACTTGTATGTTAGATGAGGTTTATGTGATTGGATGGCAAAAAGGTGACCGTTATGGATAGTTAAGCTGGTAGAAACTCGAGGCACATTGCATCGAGTTGTGGGGTAAGGGAGTTATCAAGGGCCCTTATTTTGGGGTCTGGAAGTCGCAAAAATGACCCTTGGCTAGGGAGTCCCAGGGGGGCCAATGGCCTGACGGTAAAGGGAATATTCTCTAATGGAGGCTCATATGGTAAGTCGGTCAGGCCGACCTAATCGCCTTCATGGGCTATAAAAGCTAAACCCTTTCATAGTCATTCATCATCTATCTTTCACCCAGTTAGAGTTATTCCAACTAGCCTTGAGCTCTTCACTTATCTTCTTTCTAGATCGACATATCAACTTCACAGTGGAAGCACACGGGTGGACAAAGCCATCTTTGCGCCAATTGTTTGGAGCTAAAAATTACAACTATCATTGATTCTTATGAGCTTTTGGAGACTGTGATGGGGACTAACGTAGAACCACAACCTACCCCTGACCCATCAAATTCTAGTGTGATGATTCCTCCGAATGCAAATCTTCTACGAGGTTGGAAACGAAGAAATGCAGATACATTGTATGCCTTAGTTACAAGTTGTTCTGACTTTGATTCAGCATACAACCAAAGCATCAGAGGCTTGGAATGTACTGAGGAGTCAATATGAAACGCGAAACCAAACAAGGATTCAAAACTTGGAGAATCAACTAGCAGCGGAGAAGTTTGCTGAAGAAGAGATGGCTGAAGCATTCATCACTCGGATTAAGAATCTGCGCGACTAGATGGCTGGCACTAGGATACAAAAGACTAGTGAGAAGCTAACGAGGAGATGTCTTTAGATTTGTCCACAAAAGCAGCTTGACATTCTAATCAAGAGGTGTCTCCATAGGCTTGCATTCAGTCATACCATACTTCTGTAACATGTCATGAGCATACTACTTCTGTAGCAACCATATACCTTAAGGCATAGAACACAATATTAGTGAGTTTGGGAATCTCCCAATTCCCATTTTTTGAATACTAAAAGGGTGGCACTCGGATAACATGCCCATAAGTTTCTCAAAACCATAATGTGACCTATCATTGGAAAGCGCTTGAAAAATGGAATCTATTGAGCTATAGAGCTCTTGATTTGTAGTTATAGTGTTCAAGTTATGACAAATCCAAAGATTTGACCACGTGTCCCAAACTTATGGGAAATTCTCATATTCCCCAATATGGTGTTGTAGAGACTACCTCAATCCCAAGAAAATACTTTAGCTCACCAAGGTCTTTGACTCTGAATTTAGCCTGTAAACATGATTTAATTTCAACAGTGCCCTCTTCATCATCTCCAATGATGATAAGATCATCTAATAAACCACTAGAAACACACATCCATGATTTGTCTTCTTCGTGAACAGACTATGATCTGCATCACCCAATCTAAATCCATGTTGTTGTAAATAACTAATGATCCAAGCATTCCATGCTCTAGGTGCCTATTTCAGCCCCATATAAAGCCTTTTTCAGCTTACATACATGTGTAGGAAAGTCTGGGTGAACATAGCCTTCAGGTTGTTTCATATATACTTCCTCAACCAAATCATTGTTTAAGAAAGTATTCTTGACGTCTATTTACCATAGTTTCCAGCCTTTGCATGCTACCAAAGCAATAACAGTTTTGACTGTTGCCATTTTCGCCACTGGACTGAAAGTCTCCTCATAGTCAAGGCCATACTGTTGTGCATACCCTTTTGCAACTAGCCTAGCCTTATAGCATTCTAACAAACCATCTGACTTGCACTTAACCTTGTACACCCATTTGCAACCAATGGGGACTTTTCCTTCAGGCAACTCAACCGATTCCCATGTCTCATTTTTAGTCAGGGCGGCATACTCTTCATCCATGGCAACACACCAATTATCATATGTAACTACATCATCAAACTTTGTAGATTCTTTGTAACTTGTCACGCTAGCCATATATGCATAATGGCGGGTTGAATAACCAGTGTATGTAAACATGTCAACTAGTTTTCTGACTCTCTCAAATCTCTATAGCTGTGGCTCTGAGCTTTCCTCTCATGAGGCGGTACATAAAGACTCTGCCTTGCTCTAGGCGTCATAATAGACGGAATGCCCAACTCACTATCCAAACTGTCACTGTTGGATGACTCATATCCTACTATAAGTGGACATGTTACATCCTCAAGCATCTTTTCCTTTTCCTTATCCAATCTCCCCCTCACTGACATATCCGTGTCAGTGGACATAGGAGTACAACTCCGCAAGCGTCTTGACCAAGGACTTACTGTAGGTAACCCGTCACCTGTAGGACCACTCATAGATGTACTCACTGTAGGTGTATTTTCAGCATTACTAGTGCTAGCTGATCCATCAGTAGCCACTGCAACAGGATTATCATACCACAATGTGAGCTGAAATATCTTTGCTAATCAATGTCTCATGTGTAGATGATACATAACACTTGTAAGCTTTCCGGTCTTGTGCATAACCAAGGAACACACTCTTAACAGCTTTAGGATTCAATTTCTTCCTCTTTTCATCAGGAACATGCATATATGCAATGCTGCCAAATACCTTCAAGTGTGAAATGTTAGGCTTATGACCATACAACCTCTCATATGGAGTTACATCATGAATCCCTACTGTAGGGGTTCTATTGAGCACATAGACAGCAGTCGCTACTGCTTTAGCCCAATAACCATTTGGCAAACTCTTCTCATTCAACATAGCTCTTGCCGATTCCATCGGTACCTATTTTTCCTTTCTGCTACACCATTTTGCTGCGGTGTATAGCTACAAGTTAATGGTCTTTTGATCCCATATTTAGCAAGGTACATGTCAAAGTAATTAGAGACATTCTCCACCTCCATCTGATCTAAGACATGAAATTTTACAGCTCAACTCATTTTCAGCATGCTTCTTGAAGTTCTTGAATGCATCAAACACATCATCCTCATGTTTCAATATGTAAAGCCAAGTGTACCTGCTAAAATCATCAATGAAGAATACATAGTAACGAGAACCACCAAACGAAGCATTATGAGATGGTGGACCCTATACATCTGAATGTACCAATTGTAAGGGTCGTGATCTATTCTGTGCATGTCTCATAATTGGAAACCGTACATGCTTTCCAAACTGACATGCATCATATACATGCCCAAAGTCATGATACTTGAACTTAGGCAAATCCAAGCACAATCTCCTTCTGCTATATAGATTTTAGCTTTTGTACATTCACATGGCCAATCCGCTTATGCTATATCTCAACATCCCATATAGCACCACCATCATGTGCAAACATGGTTGCTTTCAAATCTGGAATTGACGCATCAAGAGTAAACATTATGCCATCTCTTCGACCTCTAGCAATCAATTTGCAGCCATTACCATATTCTTCAACAAAGCATCCATCTCTATTAAATCTCACATGCTGGTGCGCAGATCGGATGTTATATGCTCACGTACTGAATGCCGGAAGGTCCCCAAGAACAATAGAACTCTACTTTTTGCACAAATTACAAGGTAAAAAGCATGAACGACATGAATAAGAGACCAATTGGGTGCAATCTCCCCCCATGCCTTGTGTGAGCGCTCCACAAAGCATGTATTTTATGTATTATTCATCTTCAAGCTCAAATAATAGCCCAAATTACAAAATAGCAAGCTTTTAGCTTTTGAGTTTGCTTTAACACAAAATAGGAATAAAGCTAATGGGCGGTGCCCAAAGAGTCTGGCATGCCCAATACAATGTCCAAGTAGAAATAACATAATCGTGCGCCCATGCGCATACAAAATAATAATAAATATCCAACGCCTCAATAAATAGGCGTGACAAAATATAGGCGTCATGCCTAAGGTATGCGCCCATCAAAATATAATCAATGAATCGAATACTCGCTATCCTCCAATGCTTTCCTCCGCCACTGCTGCTATCTCTACATATCAACTGAAGCATTCACAATCGTTAGTAAAATAATACAATTAAATCGACAAAAGTGAATACCTAGCAGTCTTCAGCTACATAAATAAATCAACTGGTTAGAAATAAATCCTAACCTTAATTTATTACGAGTGCGCACTCTAAACTCATAAACGTTTATTAATTTAATATGCATTTTGCGGAATCACCCGCTATGGAATCACCCATGTACACACTAAATTAATGAAACGCCCGAAAAGGACAGGCGTCTCCATCAACTTCTCAGAATCTACTTTGTGTATGAGCCCCGGTCATCAAAGTTTACAGAATCCACCGTAAAACCTCACGGAATCCACCGTGGCACGGAATCCACCGTGAAATATGCCTCCTGGCATCATACCCCCGGGGTGGGATAGCAATTGACCTCAATTGCTATTAGCTCAATGTGGAGCTAACAGAGTGGGGAAAGCATTTAAGTCTCTAGCGTGCATCCATTGTGCTTCCTCTACAGGATGGTTCTTAAATTTAACTAGATATCTAGAATATATTCGACCAGTTCTAGTGGTCATAAAATCAGTATCTATGATAGCTTCAAGTTCAAGTATTTCAGTCTCTTCCTCTAATAAAGGTGGGTTTTCATAAACAGGGTGTACAGGTAATTGGCCTCTAAATGGTCTTAATAAACTAATGCGAAATGTGTTGTGAATTTTCCAGTGAGGTGGTAATTCTAACTTGAATGCATTGTCATTTATTTTATGAATGATCCTAAATGGTCCATAGAATCTAGGGGCTAATTTCACAACTGGGTGTCGATCTACACTTTGTAGTCTACGTTTTTCTATTCTCAACCAAACATAGTCATCAACTTTGAAATTCATTGCTTGTCTTTTCTTATTGGCTTGTTTGGTATATGATTGCTGGGCTTTGGCAATCATGTCTTTAACCTCATAAAAAATAGTATTATGCATACTAGCAATATCATCAGCACTCTGAATTCTATTTGACAAAGATGCAACAGGTGTAGATAATCTATATCCATAAATCACTTCAAACGGTGCTTTCTTTGTAGATATGTGTGGTGTATTGTTATATGCAAACGGTAATAAATGCAAATGTGTATCCCATGTCTGTGGTTTAGAAATAGTATAAGCACGTAAAAGATCTAGAATAGTGCTATTAGTGGCTTCTGTTTGTCCATTAGTTTCATGATGAAATGCAGATGAGAAATCAATCTTTGTGCCTAGGTTAGCAAACAGAGTAATCCAAAAGTTGTTATAAAATCTAGAATCACGATCTGAAATAATAACTTTTGGCAATCCATGGTTAGTAAAAACAGTTTTCAAAAACAATTGTGCTGCTTGTGATGCTGTTAAAGTTTTCTTACATGGAATGAAATATGCTTGTTTACTAAATCTATCTACTACTGTCCAAATCATATCATGGTTAGATTTAGTATTAGGTAAACCAGTAATAAAATCCATAGAAATGTGTTCCCATGGTCTAGATGGAATAGACAAAGGCATAAGTAATCCATACTGTTTACCATGATGTCTCTTAACTCTTTGACAAATCAAACATTCAGAAACAAAGTTAGATACATCAGTGTCCATATACGGCCAATAAAAATCTTCAATTAATGTACGTAAAGTAGATATGATACCTCTATGACCTTGATATGGAGGACAATGAATCTCATTCAAAACAAAAGATCGGAATGGAACTGTAACACACAATCTCTTTTCATAAAACATAAATCCATCATTATATGACAGTGAATCAATAGGAATCAAGTTATTTTGAACTAATTTATTCCAATCAGCATGAAAAGTAATGACTTGATGATAAGTATCTTTCATAGCAATCAAAGAATCAAAAGATATAACAGAAATATTATGAATGGCAGGTCTTCTACTTAATGCATCAGCCACTACATTTTCTTTACCGGGTTGATATTGAATGATAGGATGAAAACTCTGAATAAAGGATGCCCATTTGATATGTTGGTCAGATATTTGGGGTTGGCTAAGTAAATGTCTAATACTTTGCTGATCGGTCTTAATCATAAATTCTGCACCCATTAAGTAGTGTTTCCACTGTCTTAATGCTTGTACAACAGCTAATAATTCTTTATCATATGTGGAATATTTCAATTCAGAGGGTTTCAGCTTACAACTAGAATAGGCTATAGGATGATTGTCTTGCATAAGTACGGCTCCTATTCCTGATCCACTAGCATCGGTTACTACTAAAAAGAATGGTCTATTAAAATCAGGCAACTGTAAGACAGGGGCATGGGTTAATGCATGTTTCAATAAGTCAAAGGATTTCTGTTGATTATCCGCGTCCAATGATAAACAATTCCTTTCTTCAGAAGTTTGGTTAGTGGTAAAGCAAGTAATGAAAAATTACGTACAAACTTCCTATAGAAACTAGCAAGACCAAGGAAAGATCGTAACTCATGCACATTTTTAAGTACATGCCAATTCAATATTGCATCTATTTTCTTAGGGTCAACTTTAATTCCATCAGATGATACAATATAACCTAAATACTCAATTTCTGTTTTAAAGAATTCACTCTTTTCAAGATTTGCATACAATTGATTATCTTTTAATAACTGGAAAACCAATGACAAATGCTCATAATGTTCTTTCTCGTTTTGACTAAACACCAAAATATCATCAAAGAAGACAATTACACAATACTGATATTTCAAAATTATACGGTTCATCATTCTACTAAATGTAGTAGGTGCATTAGTCAATCCAAATGGCATCACTAAAAATTCATAATGACCAAAAACTGTGTCCTAAATGTTGTCTTGAATATGTCAGACTTATCTAGTCTCACCTGATGATAACCAGATTTAAGGTCTATTTTACTAAATATAGTAGATCCTTGCAGTTTATCCATAAGGTCATCGACTCTAGGAATTGGATACCTATTCTTTACAATGATCTTATTTAAAGCTCGATAGTCAATGTGTCACAACTCTATAGAAATAGAATTTGTATCCTTTTTCATTAATTTGTCTATATAATGATTTATTAAATTTATTTCCTTTGCACTAATTAGATATAAAGAAAAGTGCATTGGAGCTGGCCACTGATGAGTGGTCACAGGTTATGGTGGACCCACGCGGTGGGTTAGAGAAAAGATAGTTCACACTTCCACCTATATGACCTGATTGGGCGCCTGTGACTAGAACTCACGCATATCAGGGTTAGACTCGCACACAGAAAGGATTGATGCCTTGAAGTGTGGGCTAGATCCACCAGAACAGACAGTTACAATCAACAAGATGGCATGATCATGAAATGCTTGTATAATGTGCATGTGTGGGCTGAAAGCTTGAAATGCACATTTCTTTGCATAGGAAAGTCACATGAAGATTCGGATACCATTTTTGCGATGTACACGGAAAAAGCTTTCATATGATACCCATATTGGGGGGGTCCCTAAATTTTAGGAGATCCCTAAATTTTAGGAGGTCCCTAAATTTTAGGAGCCTCAAATTAGCCTAAAAATGCTAGTCCTAAAAAATAGGGATGTCATTCTAAAAATAGTAAGTTCTGTACTCTGACTGTGCTTACTAAATTTGGTTGTTTCTATTCTTGACAGTATTCAACCCAAAAAGGAAGGCCATAGAGAAGAGACAAGTGTCAAGACACTTGTCACACAAGTTTCCAAGTGTCCCACCACTTGTCACATCTCATGACATGTGGCTGGACACTTATCTTGTGCTACTCCACTTTCCCCTTTTGTACTAGCTCTCCCCTCTCCTATAAATAAGAGCTCGTTTTTCTTCATTCATCATCATTTTTCTTTGCTGTAAACTCATGTACAGCACCCACAGATAGCCAGAAACTGGCCCCATCCATCCCCATCATCATCCCCCACTTCTCCATTATCAAATTCCTCCATATTCCCTCTTCTATCACTGCTGTTTTACAAGACAGCAAGCCTGTAAATTCATTACAGCACCTTCTTCTCGAGCTCTTTCTTCCATTTTAGCTACAAGAAGCAAGCCCTATCCATGTACTGTTGATCAACGATGGAGAAAGGCTGAATTCCCCTTTTTCTTCTCTCATACTGTAAAGAAATCAGTTCTTATCATTGCATAATAGATAATGCATGTGTGTTTGTACATCTTTGCATGATCTTGTGAGAGTGAGAATTACTTCTTCTCACTCTCAGGTTGATTGTAACTGAGCTCTTCCCTAAGGGACTTGGGTTGAGCAGAAATACATTCCTTCGGGGGGGGTTGCCCATCTTCAACCCTCAATCTTGTCTCCATTACTTTTACATTTTCATGGCTGTAATTTTGTAAGTAATTTTCATTTTCAGCTTTAAGTGTTCATTCTCTTTTATATAAAATCTCGAAAACAAGCGAATATCATAATTGTTAAGCATACTACGTTGTTCGGGGCGTTTACACAATGCACATACGATAGGTATTATTCTTTTTCTTGACTAACAGAACAGGTGCACCAAATGGAGAACTACTAGGTCTAATCAATCCTCTATTTAGTAATTCCTCAACTTGACTCTGAATTTCTTTTTGCTCTATCTGGTTATGCCTATATGGTGCTTTACAAGGTGGTTGTGTGCCAAGAATCAAATCTATCTTATGGTCTTCTGGACGTGAAGGAGGTAAACCAGGTGGTAGATCTTCGGCAAAACAGTTTTTAAAATGTGCAAGAAATTCTTTATGCCTATGGTGCATATGATTTTCTTTAACTTGCAGTTCATTAACCCAAATGAGATAGGATTTACTACTCTTGCGTAATGCACGTTTAGCTTGAGTATGCGAAAGCAGTGGAAAAACATTAGATGCATGCATACCATACAATGTAATATGTTTTCCTTGAAATTTAATATTAATTGAATGTGTGGAATAATCTATATCTGGGTTATGCTGATGACGCCAAGGCATACCTAAAATAATGTCACTCGACTGTAATGGAACAACTAGAAAATTTCTTCTTTCAGGGTATTGACCAATTTGAATCTCTAAGTTATGCACTTCTTGTGTACCATTATACCTAGTGCCTAAGAATGCTGCTTTAATGCGATAATGCATAGGTACAGTCTATAACTTCAATTCTTTTACTAGCTTTGCTGAAATAAAATCATGAGTGCTACCGTCATCATGCAAAATAATCTTTTCCTTTCCATACACCAAACATTTCATAATCAATAAAGAATGTGGAGTTGGCATACCTGGTAAAGTATCCGAAGGAGTAGTAATGTAGTCCTCATCTTCCGTGAAATCAGGCATATCTTCATGTTCTTCATCTTCCATTGCTCCAAGGTAGTTGATATGGGCAGTGGCTTCTTCGAATGGCAAATTGCTGCTAAATGTCCAGGCTGGTGGCATTTATAGCATACTATTGGCTTGGCTTTGGTTACATTGTTTGCAATGGCAGGAAGTCTAGGGAGATTGGGATTTGACTGTGGAATAGGCTTGGGGTTTTGATTGACATTGGATGGTAAAGCAGGTGGTTTTGCCCAATTTTTACGGAAAGATGATGAAGAGAAACAACCTTGATTAAATCTTCTAAAATTTGAGTTGAATTGCTCAGATCCATAGTTACCATTGGCTTGGAATTGCTGTGGATGTCTGTCTCTACCTCGTAGCTTGTCTTCAGTGTCGTGAGCTAATGAAATTGCGTCTTCAAGAGTAGCAGGCTTGAACATGTTAACTTTAGCGTAGTAATGCCCAAGGAGTCCAGACATATACTTGCGCTTGTATGTCGCTTCAGGTACGTCTTCAAGCATGCGTAACTGGAGTAATGCATTCCAAAAATGCTCTGTGTACTGAGGAATAGGCTCACGATCCCGTTGCTGAAGAAGATCCCATTGCTTTATAGCTTTCTCATGAAATTGAGGAGGAAGGAAATTCTGCATAAACTTCTTCTTGAAATTCTCCTAGGTAGTGGGATAATCTATACTCTTGCGTACTACAGTCCACCAAAGAGATGCTCTATCCACTAAATGATTAGTGACACACTTGATTTTATCTTTTTCTACATAGGTTTCCTCATGAAAGTAGTCGTCAAACTGACTAATGAATGCAAGAACAGTTTTTCCCTCTCGAGTGCCATTGAAAGTACGGAATTTGAAATTTCTTTTACTTATCTTTGATTCCTTGCAGATAGTTTGAGCTTCGAGAGTCGCGTCTATGGTACGTCGGATAAGATCTTCAGATTGAGGTTCTTCTTTGTTGGTAGACGATCTTTGTAAATTTGCCAATTGAACTTGCAATGCTTGCCTAGCCCGTCGTTCTTCATCCAATTGCATCATAATTAAGTCTAGCTTTTGCTCCATCGTAGGTTCAGGTAGGTCGCCTTCAGCCCACTAAATCATCCATATGTGATTCCGTCATCCTGCAAAACTCAAAAGACCTTTCACTCTCAAAATCAAGTTAGCGGGATGAGCATTGCTCAAGTTCGGGAATACAAGGCTTATGTATTTTTGGGTGTGGCTTTCACAATCTTCGAAAAATCTGTGTTTTATCCTTCTTCGTATGCTGAAAATGCTTCAGCAAACCTGCGTATGCGTAGAGTACCTTCCAATGAACAACTTTTCAGTTCGGAGTTTCTGCGCATGAACAACCCTTCTATGAGTTTTGGACAGAAGTCAGTTTTGACTCCAGTTGACTTGTCTGACTTGCAGAGTACCAGACTAATGTGACTTACAGAGTTTGTAGACTTGCAAAACTTGCTTGCTTTATGGAACTTGCAGAACTTCGACTTGATAGACTTGCAGAATCTGAACTTTGTAGACTTGCAGTACTTGCTGAATTGTAAGACTTATCTGACTTGTTACTTAAGTGATTAAGCTTGGTAGTGTGGCAGCAAAAACGTCGAATTTTTAGGGGGGGGGACCGTTTTGCAAGGCGGCGAAATTTGCGCTAACGTCTTCTGAGACCTCGCGATTACGTTTTGAAGCTTTTACTTTAGTTTTTTAAAGCTTGAAAATATGGAGTTTTTAACTTATCTCTCTGTTCTTGACGACTTGATGAAGAAGATGTAGGAGTGGTCCTCCGCCTCTACAGACCGGTCCCTCGCAGTTTGATGATGGAAACAGGGGTTCTTGATTGCCAGGAATTTGCCTGTATCGACCGTTCGCGACGAGATTGACCGTAGAGCCCGATCGTTCCAGGAGCTCCGCCTTCGCACAAGATGGGTAGCGATTGGAAGCTCTTGATCTCAGCTCCGCTCTGATACCACTGATGCGCAGATCGGATGCTGTATGCTCACGTAATGAATGCCGGAAGGTCCCCAAGAACAATAGAACTCTACTTTTTGCACAAATTACAAGGTAAAAAGCATGAACGACATGAACAAGACCAATTGGGTGCAATCTCCCCCCATGCCTTGTGTGAGCGCTCCACAAAGCATGTATTTTATGTATTATTCATCTTCAAGCTCAAATAATAGCCCAAATTACAAAATAGCAAGCTTTTAGCTTTTGAGTTTGCTTTAACACAAAATAGGAATAAAGCTAATGGGCGGTGCCCAAAGAGTCTGGCATGCCCAATACAATGTCCAAGTAGAAATAACATAATCGTGCGCCCATGCGCATACAAAATAATAATAAATATCCAACGCCTCAATAAATAGGCGTGACAAAATATAGGCGTCATGCCTAAGGTATGTGCCCATCAAAATATAATCAATAAATCGAATACTCGCTATCCTCCAATGCTTTCCTCCGCCCACTGCTGCTATCTCTACACATCAACTGAAGCATTCACAATCGTTAGTAAAATAATACAATTAAATCGACAAAAGTGAATACCTAGCAGTCTTCAGCTACATAAACAAATCAACTGGTTAGAAATAAATCCTAACCTTAATTTATTACGAGTGCGCACTCTAAACTCATAAACGTTTATTAATTTAATATGCATTTTGCGGAATCACCCGCTATGGAATCACCCATGTACACACTAAATTAATGAAACGCCCGAAAAGGACAGGCGTCCCCATCAACTTCTCGCACAAAGAATCCACTTTGTGTATGAGCCCCGGTCATCAAAGTTTACGGAATCCACCGTCAAACCTCACGGAATCCACCGTGGCACAGAATCCACCGTGAGATATGCCTCCTGGCATCACCTGCAGATTCTGTTTTGCCATCTGTCTAACTGACAAAAGATTATTGGTTATTGTAGGTACATGTAGTTCATCATGCAGGCTCTTTTTCTTACCATCAGGCATCAACAAAGATACAACTCCTTTATGCTGAATAGAGTGTTGGGTGTCATCCCCAGTACAAACATGTCCATGCAAACCTGCAACCATCTCATCAAACCATTCCCCATGGGATGTCATATGATTTTAATCCCCTGAATTG
>NW_028230125.1:0-24383 GCF_053477565.2 Lygodium microphyllum | reverse complement strand
ACCATCTGAATGGCACCTTCTCATGCTCCTCCCCCTATCCAGTACGTCCCATTAGTTAGGAGGGATTACTCTTCCCTACTTACTTTTGAGCCTCTCACGAAGGCGGGACTTGCTGCTTTTGTGGCTACTTCTTTTCCATTGCTTCCAGAGGATCCGTCGTTATGTGATGAGTTTCTGGCCTCTTACAGCAAGAAGACAGGACTAGTCCAGGGAATTTCTATGACTTTGACACCTCGAGGCTTAGGGAAGGCTCTATCTCTTCCCTTCAAAGGTGAACCTTTTGTTACCACTCGTCAGCTTTTCTCTAATGAAGAGATTCTGAAGCTGTTGCAAAAGCAGACACGGGAAATGCTGGATGTTAAGAAGGTGATCAACTCTTCAGGAGTTTCCTTTTCTATGATCACTGATCCCGTATGGAAGATGATCTGTCAGTTTCTCCAGGACAGGTTTATGCCTGCCAAAACGCCATCCCAGTACTTGTCCAAAGAGCTTTTTACAGTTTCCAGGATGGTGTTGAAAGGAGTTGCTATTGATTGGAGCACTTACCTCCTCACTAAAATGGATCAACATTTCGTCAAAGTCACCAGGGGTAATGTTACCAATGTCACATATGGATCATATTTGTCTGCCTTCTTGACCTATTCAGGTTTACAAAAGACTGTGCCTCCACCTCCTCCATCAGATCCAGTACCTCCTCCTCCACCTTCAGATGAGTCAGAACCCATTGACATAGAGGATGATGATTCTCCGCCTCCCTTGGTCATCCAGCGCAAACGCTTGAAGCGGGTAGCGGATAAAGCTCCTTCTGTACTTCCTTCAGTGCCCATCCCTGCTACCTCTAGCAGTGATCTCCCTGGGTATCTTACTTGTAATAACCTGTTCAGAGCACATCGAGAAGGGTCCTTGGACATATCAATTCCCTCACTGAACAGTCTAGTTTCAGGAGATACAATTCCTTTCCTTTGTAAAGATATTCAGAGTTCCATTGAATTGTCAGTGACAGGCTGTGTTCAACAGCTGTACACGTCCTTTTATGAAGAACTCATGCAGTCTAAGGACCAGTTGCATAAGGCAACATCCGAGTTAGCTTCTGCTAAGGATACCCTAGCAGATTTATTTAAGCAAATGGAACAGCAAACCCAACTGGTTGCCACCCAAAGCAATGAGATCTCTTCTTTGAAGCTCCAGTTACTAGAGGCTCAATCACAGGTTACTAGCCTTTCAGAGGAGAAGGAGAGGATGTCCAGAGAAGCGCAGGAGTTCCAAGCTATCTTAGATGACAAACTTTCAGCTTTACAGACTGCTAATGACACAGTGGCATCCCAAGCCTCCCAAATCTAGCAGTTGCAAGATCAACTCGCAAAGTCACGCTCTGTTCCTCCAAGCCCTAATGTTCCCTTGATCCCTTCTCTTTCACAGCAGGACTTGGCTGCTCTTCAGAGACAGGCTACTTTGTGTCCTTTATTCCAAGATAAAGTGGAACGATTGCAATCCAGAATGGACTTGTTATGGTCTACATTTGAGCAGTTTCAGGAATATGTTCTAGCAGACCATTCTTTCTTTGTCCACTACCACTTACAGAAGTTGGTCTTCTACATGAAGCTTTCCACGATGGATTTATCTCTTCCAGAGGATGGATGGAGTGGGGCTTGGTCTGTTGAGTTGCTGACAGAGGTGGTCAGGATGGCGTTTGAAGATTCTGTCACACCAGATACCATGTTGATGTCATACATGTATCTACGAGGAGACTTGTTAATTCCAGATGAGGTGGATATGGCCTGGTATGTGGGGGATGTGGTATTACAAGCTGTTTTGTATGTCAACCATTTGGAGTTGCGCATAGCTGACATGTTCCAGAGATACTCCTCCAAAGTGGCTGATTGTCATGATAATTTCTGGCATCCCATGATTAACTCTGTGGTCCTGAATCAAAGACAAAACACAGCTCCTACCTTTACCCAGAGTACTAATCAACTGAGGATGGATCTCTTAGCCTATCTTTCAAAACATAATCCGTTTGATGCTACCTTCTTTGATGCCTATCATAGAAGATCTCTCTTAGGACCTTATGTTCCTACCCTCCTCTATTACCAACAAATGGCTCACCGATATGCTCTATATCTTTCCCTTTGTCAATCTAATTCCACAATTATTTTACCCCTTCTTTTCCAACCTTCATCTTTCCCTCAAATTCCCATTTTTACATATTGTTCCTTTATTGAGGATAGGGTATTTTCCCCTTCTCCACCATGTCCTTCTCCATCCATTCATGTACCCTCCACATTTCCTATTTATCAGTTAACACCCTTCCTTAGTGATTCCGTCCAAATTTCTGCCACTCCTTCTTTAAACTTTTCTTCCTTTTATGATTTTTCCTATCCCTCACTTCATCCACTTTTCCTTATTCCATTACCCTCTCCTAACACTTCTATATCTCAACCACCTCAGTTGGTTAGTGACTGTGACGGGTTTAATAATCAGATTTCCAGAAGAAGGTGATGGAGTTCGGATGATTGCCTTACAGGACCTCAGATCAATTGGCCAGTAATTCCAGGAGAATGGACAGCTTCCAGTCAAGCTTATCAGAACTATATTCATTTTGCTCAGCAGTATTCACAGTCTGCAGATCCCTCAGTGAGATTAACTGCTCACTTTGCTTGGTACCTGGCGTATATGCATAGGCACTCTCATAATGATTCCAAGCCTATTCCAAAGTTGTGCATGAATGTCAATGTGAGCATTGATTCCCAGCAGCTGGATATTTTGTATTTTCATGCCCTTTGTTTGCCTAGCAAATACTTGGTCCTGTTGGAAAGGATGTGCTGTCTTCAGTTTTTTCAAAATCCTCCCAAAAACTTTGTAGATGAATCCTTGTCTATGGATCATTTCCGACAACATCAATCTTTCAAGAGGGATCATCTTCATTGATACCTTTCCAATGTATGGTGGAAGCTTTTTAATGAAAATCTCTCTTTTTGGAGGAGTCATTCACATGGTTGTGTTGTGTATTAGTGTTTGTGTTGTGAGTTCGTTTATGTAAAACGAACATGGTGGTTTCCTATTGGATTTCGTGTGCGAGCTACATTTTGGAGGATTGTGCTGATGGGGTCGTGGTTGCAGAATTGAAGCTGATGCTGATGAAGAAGAAGAAACCTATTATATCCTTTACAAAAATTGTTGTGATTTTTTAGTTTGACAAGAGGTGTTAATGTGTAAAGGGTTTTCCTTTCTTTGTATTTTTATATCAGAAACAGGTTATAAGTTGGGGTCGTGGTGGATGGATTCTTTTTGAAGAGATATTGCTGATCAAAGTTGAGCTTTTCCCTGAACTTGTATTCCCTTTTTCCTGGGTCGCGAGGACGCTTCCTTATTAAGTGTGGGGATATGTTGAGTGTTAAAATGACTTGTTTTTTGGCTGATTTTTGTTGTTTTTGAGAGCTGAATGGTTGATTTTATGAGATGATTGATTGATTTAGAAGTGGTTTGAGAGTGTTTTGGATGATATTGATGGTGTTTTGGAAGTTCATGATTTTATTGGTGGTTCTGTGATGTTCTGATAGGTTCTGATTGGTTCTGTATACCTTCTGTTTTGCTCTGTTTTAGTCTGTTTTGTTCTGATTATCTTCTGTAAGGAGGGATGGAGTATTGATTGATGAAGATTGAGATCTTGAGAAAGCTTATTGAATGGTTTATGAGAGTATGGAATGTTTTGAGTATGAGTTATGTGGTTTTGATGACCTTCTGTAACCTTCTGTAGGTCTTCTGTAGAGCCTCTGTCTCTGTTCTGTTCTGTTCTGTACTGTAGCTATTCTGGTACTATTCTGTGACTGTTCTGTATGCTTCTGTATGTATTCTGATGGATGAGAGTGTAGCTTGGGAAAGTTTTCTAGCCTTGGAAAGATGTGAATACAAGTGCAAAAGAGTTGAAAGAAGTGGAAGAAGTAGCTGCTGAAGACTCAAGTGAAGACTAGAGTGAAGTGACAGTAGTGAGCTATGAAAGGACACTGTAGTGGCTCTGGTGACTCTTCATATCAGACATACCTCTTGGGAGGGGTATCCACGACCTAAGAGGGATTATTGAGGGTGATTTTTGAGAGATTGTAGTGAGGACATGATGTATTATTGAGAGAGAGAGAGAGAGAGAGAGAGAGAGAGTCAGAGATAGCCAATTCTACAAAAACAAAGTGAATGTATATGAGAGATTGAGAGAGAAGACTATGAAGATATTGAAGATGAATACTATGTGATGTATTTCCATTCAAAGATGGTGTATTCCTTTGCTTTCTTTATTCTATTGATGGATTTTGTGAAGATATTGAAGAATATGGTTGATTCTATCAAATCCGTGGGAGATCTACATGATGCTGCATGAAGATTTGTTGTGCCCGGTGTTCTTTTCTTCATTGTGATCATATGAAACATGATAAACAAGCTTGTTGATGTTAAAAGATAGATTTTCTTGCAAGAGAATTCCCTTTTCCTTGGTGTTCCTCTTGGAGCTCCACAGCTTTCCACAACGCTCCTGGACGCCTCTTCCTTGGCCACTAATTCTTCCAAATTGTGAATAGTTCAGAGTTTCAATTGATTATAGGCGCGGCTCTCCATGTTGATGTTGTACTGCATTCTCTCCTCCTCCGTGAAGGGGAGTCTGTGGGCTCGGTCTTGCTACGACATTTTTTGTTCCTGTCATAAACCGTAATGTTCATTAGTGCTTGCGACATAATAATTGCTGAAAAAGAAAAAAACTCTATGCTTTTGAATGAATTCATTAAGGTCTAATGCAAATTATCTTTTTCAGACTTTGACTTTTTGCCTTTTAATTCGAGGTTTTCATGCCCTTTTCCTACCCCATCCGTTTTTCACAATGTATGTCTACGTACTTCACTGACTTTGATTTGATTTACTGCTTCTGATCTGATTCACCTTACCCCCTCCCCTTCCAATTTGAGAAGAATCCTTCCTAGGATTGAGGGTTAGAAGGTGAAAGGCTTTCGGTATGGAGGTGTAGGGGCTACTTGTGAAGGAGCCAAGTATAGAAATTGGGGTTGTATTTCAAATGGGCTTCGCGGTCCAGGTCGGAGGGTTTAATCCCCACTTGGGTGATGTATGTGAGAATGTCAGTTAGGAAGTCGCCACAGTTGGCTCAGCTAGCAATGTGTAACTCCTCTTCGGTCAACAAGCGGTCGAGGTAGGGGTGTCCCTTGATGTGTTCTTCTATAGGACGGCCCTGCAGCGTGGTTAACACTCGATATGATGTTGGTGCAATGTATGTGGGGTCGTACTCTGCTGTTTTGATAGCGCGTCGCTACTCAGTGGTTGTCATTACTCGACATCCTTCAACTTCCCATTGCAGCCTAAGAGCGTACCAATTCCTTAAGAACTGGGATTTCGTCTCAACAAGTTTGACAGCTCTGCTACTTCTTGGTCAGTGACGGCAGAGGTGGTCTGCTGATCATACAACGTGATGAGGCATTGTTTGATTGCTTGCTCTTTTGAGATCTCACTGCTGGGCAACTTAGCAGCGGAGGTAGTGGCTTTTGCAAATGCGAATTCAAACGTTTCCCAAGAACAATGCATCGTTTGAACTTCGACTGCGAAGGATTCATCCAATAGGCCTAAGTCGAGGCGATCGTAGCTCAGAGCTAGCGACACAAAAGTGGCGTCCAGTCACTTAATGCAATCCATCATGTCATCCCCTGTGTCCTCAGCTAAATCAGCTGCTAGTGAGAGAAAGGATTTCCTCTTGTAAGAGGGCCTAAGGCTTGTGGGTGGTTGGGGTTTGGTAGGACTTGAGCCTTTGGTGATGGAAAGTTGCGGTGATGAGTGTGCTTGAGCTTGCTATTGGGTTGCTGGGATGGAGGCTAGGTTAGCAGCGGCCTCGAGTGACAGTCTGTTGCTTTCAGGATGGATTTCGAAAGTCAGACCGTTTCCTACGGGTGATGATTCTTGAGTCAGCGGTTGTTGCTTGGGTCGACAAGCTTGGGCGATTCACATAGGTTCGCGCATGGATGAACTTGATGGTTGCGGGTCGGGGAAGCTCTGTGGCTTGTGGTTTCGAGGTTCTACGATTTTTGGGATGATCAAGCTTGAGGCTGGCGTACGAGTGGTGCCTCTGGCCATGTGGGCCTTAGGTATCCATAGCCAAGCATTGCCCTCATAGTAGCCTTGTGCACGCAAGAGGGCCTTGGGGACCCATCTTTAACTGATTACATGTCTATTCCTGTAACTGCGTTTGGACCTCCTAGGTTTAGATTTTCTGGTCTTATGAGGGTAGGAGCGTCGACTCCTAGGCGGCTGTTGTGGTTGTTTAGGCATCCATTGAAGGCGAGGCTGTGGGGCCGTAGCTTTGGCTGCTATAAGTTGCGGTGTATGAAGCTTGGGGAGTGGCGGCCGCACACTACCCCCTCCTTAGAATTGCCTACAGGTGTTTCTATCGGTGGCTTGGTGGCCCATGATGAGGTTGCGCAGGCCTTGCTGAAAGCTGTAACAATGCGAACATTGCCTATTGTTAGGTGGATGCGCTGCGACGTGTAGTCAACATTGCAATGGGTCTACTTTTTGAAGGTGCACCCCAGCAGCAACTCTGTCTGTGTTTTTAGCATTTGGCAACACGTAAAAAATCATTGGAATAGTCTCAGACTCGATAGAGATGGCTGCTTTGCACTTGCCGAGTAGTGCATAGGAATGGGCCCCATATGAGCTTAGTTTTGCAATGGTAGGTTGAAGTTGTGGTTGGCCAAGTTGAGTCCAATGATCGTAGGTCAAGACGTTGAAGTCTGCTTCCTCATCGATCATGGTGGTGAAAGCACATGTTTGTTTTACCGTGACCGTGATACAAAGGTATGTGGGTTCCACAGCTTCCTCGTCCTCGTCTCGTCGATTTCAGTGATTGTGGCTACTCGGACTTGGACAGGCGGTTCTAACATCGGTGGCTCGTGCAAAGGATGCGTAGGAGGGTAGTACTTCTTGACACGACTGCCATTGAAGAAGCCTATTTCTTCACCATTTAGGGTCTCAAGTTCAACGTTGCCTGTTTGGCTGATTGGATGAACTTTGAAGGGTCCAAGACCTCTAAATTTCATCTTTTGCTTATGCCTTTTAATCGAGTAGAGGAGCACTAAGTCACCCTGTTCGAACTCGCACTGCTTGACGTGCTTGTCAAACCAGCTCTTGCGTTGGGCTTTCTCACAGATCAGTGCATGGGTGGCAAGAAGACGAGTCTCCGAGAGGCGTTTGAGCTCAACTAGTCATTGCGTCCATGCCTTCTTCCCTTCCCATCGCTCTTGAAGTGCTATTCTTAGGCTAGGAATGAAGAACTCTAATGGTAGAATCACTTCTGTTCCATACGTCAGTCTAAAGGGGGTTTGACCAATAGCCATTTTATAAGCGGTTCGATAAGCCCACAGAGCTGCCATCAACTTGTTGTCCCAGTCGCTGCGTGAAGCAGAGACAACCTTGGTTAGGACATTGACAAGAATCTTATTCATTGATTCGACATGGCCGTTTTTCTGAGGGTAGTATGGCAAGGATTTGCAATGGATGATGAGGAGGTGGACAGGAGATGCGTGATCACTTCATTGATGAAGTGTGTGACTTGGTCACTGACCAGTTCGATGGGGCAACCAAATGATGAGATTACTTACTCCCATAAGAACTTAGCCGTCGTTCTAGCGTCGTTTTTTCGTGTGGCTCATGCTTCTGCCTATTTAGTAAGGTAATCCGTGGCCACAATGATGTACTTAGCCTGCGAATACTGTGCCACAGGACTAATGGGCCCAATGAAATCAATTCCCCATTTTTCAAAGGGTTGTCGAGCAATAACTGGGGTTAATTCCATTCGATCTTTGCGAATTGGGACCTTCATCCGCTGGCACTCGTCACAGTGCTTGACGAATCGTGCTGCGTCACGGAAAAGTGTGGGCCACCACAATTGAGACTGCAACACTTTTCGTGCTGTCATGTCTCTGCTAAAGTGCCCTCCGGCAATGCCACCGTGCGCTTCTGAGAGCACATCGTGCATCTCATATTCACACACGCATCTGCGCAACAATCCGTCTTGCCCCAGCCTATAGAGTTGGCCTGCAATCAGCTGATAAGGCTGGATCTTAAGGATTAATCGCCTAAGACGAGCTTTTTCTATCGATCGGTCAGACAGTCCGTGCTCAAGCACTTGGACTATGTCATCTGCCCAATACGGCGTTAGATCAGCCTCCTTAAATAGGTCTCTCTCGCTGGAGAGGTTAAACAGATGGGCGTCGGGCAGTTCATGAATAATACCTTGTCCAGTGGCTTCTCCGGTGGGAATGCACGACATGTGATCAGCCATGTAATGATGTTTTCCCTTCCGTACCACTACGAAGAAGTCGAACTCTAAAAGCAGGAGCCATCAAGCTATGCGTCCTGTAGCACAAGGTTTGTTTACTAGATAAAGCAAGGCTTGATGGTCCACAAAGAAGGTGAAGGGTGTGGCCGAAAGGTAATGCCGAAATTTCTTCACTATGAATACCATGGCTAATCCCTCTTTCCGTCATCGAGTAATTCATTTCTGTCTCCATGAGTTGTCTGCTAGTAAAGCTCACTAGATAGTCTAGATTGTGTTCGCCAGGCTGGCACAACACTGCCCCCACGGCAAACTTAGAAGCATCGATATGCACATGGAAGGTGATGGTCCAATCTGGGGCTCGTAGGATTGGTGTTGTGGTTAGAGCCTTCTTCAACTCTTCGTATGCCCATTGGCATGCTTCAGTCCATTCGAAGACAATAAGCAGCTTGTACAATGGTATGTCGATCAATGCATAATTGAGTACAAATCGCCGATAGTACCCAGTACGGCCTAGGAAGCATTGAACTCCTTTGTAGTTGCTCGAGGGTGGAAGGTCAACAATGACCTTGACCTTTGAGAAGTCAGTGGCAATGCCGTTCTTCGACACCACATGCCCTAGAATGCATCCATGCTTCACCCAAAACTGGCACTTTAAGGGGTTCAAGGAGAGATGGTATAAATGACACCGCTTAAAGACTGCTCGGAGTTTGTCTAAGTGTTCGATCCAGGTCGAGTGGACACAGAGGTCACCGACAAATACTTCTAACTCCTTGCAAAGCATGTCCTTAAAGATGGTGCACATGAGGCGTTGGAAAGTGTCAGGGGCATTAGTCAACCCGAAGGGCATGACTATGTAAGCAAAGACGCCCCACTCAGTGGCGAAGGCAGTCTTATGCCTGTCTACAGGATGCACTTGCACCTGTTTGTACCCTGAGAAGCTGTCCAGGAAAATGTAGGCTTCCTTGCTTGCCACTCTCTCAGGCATGTGCTCGGTGTACGGCAACAGATAGTTGTCCCTCTTGGTGGCAGCATTTACCTTCTTGTAATTGACGCACACTTGGATTTTTCCATTCTTCTTCATCACAATGATTATGGGCAATACCCAATCTGTGTGCTCAATTTCATAAATGAATCCTACTCTCATCAGCTTATCAATCTCTTCCTTGACAGCATGAGCATGTTTTGGATTCATAGGGTACGGTCGCTGCTTGACTAGTATTGCGTCTGGCATCATGGGTATGCTGTGAGTCACAACACTCGGATCTACCCCCTTAAGCTCTCCTAAGGACCAGGAGAACATGTCTATGTACTCTCGCAAGAGAGCGCCAAGACTCGTTTCTTCTTCATTAGTCAAGTCATCAACAATGAAGACTGGTCGGGGTGGTTCCCCTTCTTGGGCTAGGTCCACCTCCTTGACCTTGGCTGGTCCCTTGATTGGTTCGCTTGTGTGTGCTTGATGTTTGGCACCTAATAGAACTATCACCCTATCCCCCTTTTTGAATTTCGTTAATCGTTTAGGGAGGTCCTACGGTTTTCACTGTTCTTCCGTTGGAGTATCCTTGGGTTGTTTTGCCTTTTGCTGTCTCAATGGTTTGCACCTCAGATGGACAGGCAGGTCCCCCTTGGTGCGTCTGGTTGTGGGTGGCCTAGGGATCTCTGGATCACTATCTGAACTAACCTCTGATTTAGAGTCGAATTCCCCGCCTGCTAGAAGAGGTGGTCTCCCCTGGTGGACACAGTTCAGATGGTGATTTAGTTCTAAATACTGATGTCATTCCTGGTTAGGCTAGTCCTGCTTGCTCAAGGTCTATGGCTCCTACGCATTCCAACCAGGTGCGGTCACATTCCATGCACATGACTCCTCGCTCGATCCTGAAGATACTCTTTCTCTGCGGCTTGGAGTCTGCTCGTATTTGCTCTATTTTTTGTCCTTCAGTGTCGTATTCCACGGTATCTACCTCACCCTCACTTTCATCATTGAAGGATTGGTAGTCTTCATATTCGTCATTAGAATTCCCTTCATCAGACTGCTCGTCGTCTCCTAGGACTCGGTCTATCCCTGGTCGTTGGTCAGGCACCAGGGCCCAGTTATACATGAGGTTTAAGTCATGCACTCTCGTCCATTGCCACTTGGATTCATCTAAGAGATCCTAGAGTGGTTTGATATTTGTAACTGGATTGCTAGCTAGCTTGTCCAATAGATATTCCAGTATCTCCTGGAGTTCCCTTTTGTTGGTTGGGACGTGGGAGTTGACGGGCTTCGGCTTCCCATGAAGGCTTCCTGCCATCATGCAGACTGGTACGGAGGGTGTGTCGTCAGCCTTGCCGATTATTTTGATGGCTTGCTCATATGCCTTGTGATCAGAGAACGGGAGGTCGATTGTAGCAAGGATATGCATCCAATCCCGCTCATCCTCAAGGCATGGGATATACTTGGTCAAGGGTCCATAGGACTTCTTGACCTGAGCATTACCCTTGAGCATAGCAGATATGGCATCTAAGTCGACTGGTGACGTCTTCCACGTGTCCATCTCTATTCTCACGGCGTCCATCCTATTGCCAAGGAAGATTAAGCCGTTACCCCAATCTTCGATGACCCTAGCGTTGCGCATCCAGGGGCGGCCTAATAGGATGTCGTAGTCCACTCCCTTCATGACTATAAAGTCAACGGAGAACTGGACACCTGCAATCTTCACTGGCCAATTCTTAAGCACCCTGAATGGCTTGACTCTCATACCATTTGCTAGTGTGACATTAAACCTAGCAGTCTCAATAGGTGGGTTTCCCCAAGTCTGAAGCACTGCATGGCTAAGCACACTAACCCCAGCCCTAGTGTCTACGATTCCCTTCCTTGTTGTATCGCCTAGAGCTAAGACCGGTAAGACTGCATGCATCTTAGAGCCTTCCCAAATGGCATTGATGTGCAAGGACTTAGGCGTAGAGTGCAGTGTCAAACTTGGTATTTGCGTTTCTGCCTCATGGTCATGAGGGTCTTCCCTGACCTGCTCTTGTGACCCTTCCACCCACACTGCTTAAGATCTTGCCATAGGGTGGGTGTTGCCTAAGCAGATCTCCCAGGCTAAGTGTTATAGGGTAGTAACCAACGTGGTTAGGAGATCGTTGGGTGTTCGTCTCTCTCCAAACCTGGATTGTCGTGGCTAGTGGCCGTGACTGAACTGCAGCCCTATAGTAGCGCTGAGGCTTGGCCTTAGCGGCACCGCTTGTGGTGCAGTTGCTTCTCTTGACTTTGGCCGTGGGAGCGAGGTCGGCGTACTCATGCTGGAGAGATCATCGATCCCATCATCTATGATGGGCTCATCATCTTTTAGATGTTCTTGGGCTTCCCTCACCCATTCTTTCACCTTTTCTATAGCCTCTAATTGTCGCTTCGGGTGCGGGTATTCCCCTACCTTAGCGCTTCCCTTTTCGGCCGTCTTAGGGGCTAACGTCTCTGCTTCTGCGTCATCAGAGACCTTCTTTCCAACAGGCAGAGTTGTAGCACTCTTAGTTTTTAGTGCGATTTTATCTTCTGACTTCCTCCTTCACCGTCTACGGCTCTTCTTCCCTATCGAGGCTGCATCGAGATTGCTAGGTCCTAGCAGAGAGATGCCAGCCTGCTTTGTTTGGGCACGGGTCATGACCCACAATGGGATAGGTGTGACCTCCCCATCATGGGTCTCGACACCGAATAGCCCCAATGGGACAGATGGCTCGTTGGCTGAGCTAGATGACGGCTTTTACCTTGGGCAATCGATGAAGAGATGGGTGATTCTGCACTCAGCACACCTTTGGCCAGCCCTGTCTCTATTTTGCTGCTCCCTTTTAGGGCAGCGTGATGAGACATGACCTAGGTGGCCACATGTCCAACAAGTGATTGGATCCTGCATCTGCCCTCCTAGGCCTTTACCTCGTCCTCTTCCTAACACCATCACCGGTACGGGGCGATAGTCCATGAGGACAGTGTTGCCCTCGTCATCATGCGAAATGTAAGGGCATATGTAAGCTTCCTCCTCGTTTGGTTCTTCCACATAGTGGATAGGACCGTCACTCGATGGGTGGGTTACGTAAGGACCAGGCGGCCTAGGAATGCCTGTAGGATTTATTTCCATCCTAGGAACGACCAGCTTAATGTCGTTGGGCGTGGGGAGGGCCAATGGGGCTCCCCTTCCAAAAAATGGCTGTGGCCTGTTCACTAGGTAAGGCTGGCCATATGGTTGTGATTATGGAAGTCTCTTTGGCAATCTACAATGCGTGAACCTACCACAATTAGCGCAAGGTCTTGACCTAGGGTCTTGCCACTCAGCCGGTAAGTGGTTTCCGCCATAGTACACACATTGGATGTGTGGGCCTGTTGGTCGTCTCAACATGTCTTGCAACTTGGCTAGTTCCATCCTAACGTTAGCCAAGTCTTGGTTTGTTTCGGTGGTTTTTCCCTTATCTTGGGATGATGGGGCTGATCGCTCACTCGAGGCTGACGCTCTCTCTGAGCTTCGCGAGTTGGTCTCCTCTAGGTTCGCGCTTTTGGAGCTCTACTCCTTCAGCTGGTCGTCAACTCGGATGGCCTCCTCAAAGACCCTAGCTAGTGCATCTCGCTGCAAGCTCGAGTTGAAGAGATCCTTGAGGCCATCAAAGTTGGCTCACTCTGCATTATCTAAGCTCGTGTACCACATCCTACCCTTGTCGCCCAAGCAAAGCCCGAACGCTTGAGAGCGTTGAGTCACGTCGTTGAGGCCGTTGGCTTCACAGACTTGCTCGAACTGCTCAACAAAGCTGTATGGATCATCATGGGGCTGGTACTTATTGAGTTGCTTGGCGACAATAGGGATTTTAGCTTGGCTCTTTGAGCCCTGGTTTGCTCCTAATCCTGCGAGCAGCGAGGTCACTAGAGCCATGGCACCTTGCTCTGCACAGTCATGTTATCGAGCAATCACTTCATGAGAAGCTCACTCACTGTTAAGTCTCCTTCTAGTGCCCTCTCATGGTCCCGTTTGATTTCTGCCAGCCAAGTTCAGTACCCCTGCACCTCTCGCAACTCCATGCCTTGCCTTCGGTTCCTAGCTTGCTGATCCCTATTGTACTCAACCATGCTTTGCAATGCTTTGCAAGCCAGCTTTCTCTCCTCTTCTAGATCTACGATGATAGCGTCTGTTGTCCTACCGCAGTGCTCATACTGAGCATGAGCATCGTAATTGCTGACCAGCTACGCTGAACATCATCTGGAAAGGCTTCTAAGTCAAATTCCTCGCTAGATCTGTGGTCTGAACTTTCTTCTACCATTGTCGAGTTGTCGTGCCCCACCAAGCTATCGATCAGGTTCAGTAGACTCATTAGATCCACTCGTTAGAGGTCCTACTTCTGCGTCGTCGTGCCCAGAAGTGGCCATTCGGATGGGCCGAGCGTGGCGCACATAAATAGCGCAAACTCGATTTAGATCGTTTCTCATGCTTCACTCAATCATACCATGCATAACCCTCCAGATCCTACCTAAGGGAGTAAGAGAAGGGATTCATATACCTGGATGGAGTGGCGGGCTAGTCGTTGGTGCGATCAAATCGAATCGGCCGATAGTTCTCTCTCTCTCTCTCTCTCTCTCTCTCTCTCTCTTTCACACTAAAATGGTTGCAAATGAGTGATTCCTTGGCATCTTGGCTCTTATACCCCTTCTTGGGTATGGTGTTGACGTCCCAATCACTCACTTACCAATCTTAAGCATCGCAAGCGAGCTTTTTGCCATTTTTGCACAATTTTTTGCCTTGTTTTGCAATAGTAAACCCTACCCTTCTCTGGTGCGATTTCCTAATCCTATCATTCTCTAAATGCAACAAATATTGAAAGCAAAATACTGAACTGATTTCTCCATGTTTCCTAATCATAAAACAAACAAAATAACCCAAAATACTTACTTGTTTTGAAGATCAAAAACACCCAAACTTCCTACCTATCTCAAGCTTACTTCGATGCTCGATATGAGGCATGCAAGTGCTCAAGCTTGAATCCGTTGGTCCCGGCCAACGGAATCAAAATGTGGGAGCTTTTGCTCAACCTCCAAGACCCACGGACCGCTTATTGTTTCAAGCGTTCCAAGCGAGCTCTAATGGCTATCTCTCACCTAGCCGACGCGACATCGATCCTACAAGTGTAGTGAGCTTACCTTAATGCCAATATGAGTTGCCTCCCCTCTCCCACACACCGGTAGCTCCACGATCCTAGATGCTAGCTCAAGCATCCTCAAGCCTCCTCCACCTCCAAGCTCCATCCTCCATAGCTGTGCGCACAAGAAGAGAGAAGGGAAGAGAAGGAGAGAAGAGGAGATGGTGAAGAGCTTCACCCTCTTGATCCCTCACTCTCACACACACTCACTTCCTCACACTCTCACACTCCCTCTCTCAAGAGCACACACAAGCAAGAAGGTGAGAAGGAGAGGAGAAGAAGAAGACTCCTTTTGCCACACACCATAGAATGATCTCTTATTCACTTTTTGAACTTTATATATACAAACCCTAAAATCCCATGGGCACCCATCCCTTTTTTACATGATTGGCCATTGTGGCAAGGTCCTTTTTCCATTTTCCTCTTTTAGCCTTGTGTTTCTAGCCTACACCCATCTAATATTTTACAAGTGGCACAGGAGGGAGCCTAGCGCTCTTTTATAAGAATTTTCCGAGTTTTTTGAGGCACCTTTTCTTTTAAGGTTGCACTTTTTGCCCCGATTCATCTTTAGAGGCCGCCTACGTGTCTTGCTCTTTTTCCATCTTTCTTTTGCATTTTCCTCCATTTTTCGCCATCTTGACTTGGGGTTAACAGAAGGCAAGATTGATTTGAATGGAGACTTTCCCCAAATGGCTGATCATAAACATGACTATGATTAACATGTTGTTGCTGCCCAAAAGAATTAGGGTTTGAATTGGCATAATAATCATGATCATAACCATAAAAGGAATGCTGCTTATAAGAGCTATGCTCATACATTCCATCTTGTACTACATATTCATGTCTAATCATGCCACCATAATCAAATCCATAACCATTCATTTGAGGAGCAAATGATCCCACATATTTTGTCCATAGACATTACTTCTACTTGCATTAGAGTCTCCACATACATGATTTTCCATGCAACCATCAAAATTTTCATGTCTGTCACCCCTGTGGTACATGCTGTCCATAGTGACCTGCTGGTACAAAATCAACTCTATCTTGAAAAATATGAGTTTAAATAAGGTGCATGATAGCTTGACCTAGAGCTAAGGATGTCTAACATCAAGTAGAAACCCTGGTTTTAATTTAGAAGTAGCAATACCTCTCTCTGTTTAAGAATTTCCAGAACTGTCCACAGTAGACAACACCCTGTCCCAAGTACCTAGTTGCATTGTTTTGACCATAACTTGAGAAATTCTGATCGGAATGAGTTGTTTGATAGCTTCACTCAAAGCCCATGATGTCTAACTTCAATTAGGAATCTTGGTTTGCATTATTTTGTATCTACACCCCATTCTGGAAATGATTCTCTAGGTCTATCCATAAAAATGCCAATTAATATTTATGTCCTATCAGCCCCACTGCATCACACCTTTGCCCATTCATTCATGTGCCAAGATACATACATTTGCACTAGTATCCAAAGTCATATACATGGCTTATCATTCCATAACTTTACACATGTATACCCTAATTCATAAAGGTATTTACAAAGGAAAAATAGGGGGGCAAAATTTACTACATGACAAAGAGTGGCCTCCACCAACCACCACTATCAAAAAAGTGCATAGTTTTCTTGGCCTAACAAGATGGTACATGTCATTAAGGACTATGCCCTAATTGCAGCACCCCTCAAAAATCTACTAAAAAAGTAGGTTGCCATAGTGTGGGATGTCCATTGAATAATCAAATTTTTATCAACTCAAGCTTAGCTTAGCGAGAGCACCAATTTTGAAACTCCTTTACTTGAGTAAGGAATTCAAAGTTGTCATAGATGCTAGCTCACTTACACTAGGCTGTGTACTAATGCAAGAAGGTCATCCAATAGCATATTCTTTGAAGAAGCTAAAAACCCATGAAAAGAATTATGCTACTCATGAACTGGAGTTGCTAGAATCATGCTCTCAAACTTTTGCAACACTATTTGCTTGGCAACAAGTTCTCTTTGGTCACGGACCTCAAGAACCTCAAATGGATCTTCACCCAGGCTGATCTCAATATGAGGCAATGTTGTCATTGAGGTTGTGCAAGAATATGACTTTGAGATCAGGTATATACCTTGGTAAGGATAATGTGGCCGTTGATTCCTTAAGTCACAAGGCATTCCTCAATTCTCTTATTGTGGAGGAACCTTCAATGGTGGAATCATTAGCAACTATGGTGTCAATGCCTAGTAACCCTATCCTTGAATTAGCTAAGGAGGAAGCTAGCCATGACCCAAATATCTAAAGATGATAAATGAGATTTTGCAAAAGGACTAAAACCCTAGACTTAAGATCAAGTATCAAGAATTCTCTGTTAATGGGGGACTTGTGTATTTTAGGACAAGATTATGCATTCCCTCAAGCAAGAAACTTAAACAGAGAATACTCTGGGAGGCACATGACTCCCCCTTTTCAGACCATCTTAGATATGTTAAGACCCTCAACACGGTCAGAAAGAGCTATCATTGGGAAATGCTTAAGGGAGATGTACTCAAATATGTCACAAAATGTTTGTCTTTCCAATGCATTAAGGCAGAGTGTCAAGATACCTAGAGAGCTGCAACCTCTTAACATTCCTCAAATGAAGTGAGAATTTATCAGCATGGAATTTGTTGTTGTGTTACCTTTAGTTTAAGGAGGATACAATTCAATTATGGTTATAGTAGACATGCTCACCAAGGTTGCACATCTCATTCTAGTCAAGACAAACTATAAAGCTTCAGATATTTCCAGATGATTCATTAAGGAGATATTCAGACTCCATGGATTGCCCAAAAGGATCATTTATGACCACGACTCCCTCTTCACATCTTACTTTTTCTGGAGAGGGATATTTGAAGCCATTGGGACTCAACTCTGTTTCAATACAGTTTATCACCCTCAAACTGATGGCCAAATGGAGAGAGTCAACCAAGTCATTGAAGATATTCTTAGAGCATATTGCTGCTGCGAACCCAAGAAATGGATCCAATATCTACCATTAGTAGAGTTTTCCTATAATGCTTCTTAGCAGCAAAGTAGTCAAATGACACCTTTCCAAGCATTGTATGGGCATGACTGCCGTACTCCGTTGAATTTTTCAGATCATCCTACCTTAAGGGTAGAGGCTTCCAAGAAAATGCTAGAGGAAATGGATGAGTAGGTCAAGGCCATCTGACAAGACATTAGAGCCACCAAGGATAGACAGAAAGCCTATGTATATCTGAATAGACAAGAGCAGATATTCAAAGAAGCAGATACAGTTTTTATTCATGTACGTGACCCAAGAGGAGTTTCTTATCATTGGGAGAGTTTCTTGTCCTCAAGTGCCTAGGGCCCAATGTCTACGAACTCAACTCCTTGAGAATATAAAGGTTCACAATGTATTTCATGTTAGCTTGCTAAAGAAATATGTATCCAATCCTAGCCATATACTCAATGATCAACAAGTTGTAATGGCAAGCCAAGGAGTCCTTGAGCTCTGACCACATAGAATCCTAGACATTCGAAAGAAGCGATTGAGGAGTAGAACTCTCAGAGAGTACCTCGTGTAGTGGAAGGACTATCCAAAAGAAGATGCCACATGGATTGATGAGAGTACTCTCAACCAACACTAATCCTAGTTTCCTTCGAGATGAGGACATCTCGATCCCTTAAGGGGGGAAGGATGTAATAAACCCCCCTTTTTTATGTGTCCCATAGGACCCCCCTCTCCCTAATATTCATTAAAATTATTTCAATTTTTTTAACTTCCCCCTGTTGATGCCGCCAAACTGGTGGGAGGGAGGGGAAGCAGAAGATGACAATGACGACGATGAAGGTGATGTGGAAGGAGGGGCACACGTGTGCCACCTCCCTCCCCCTCCCCCACTATCCCTCCCCCCAACTCGCAACGACGACTGCATGGTGGCAGGTTGTTTTTGACTGCCCTGGTGGAGGGTGGGGAGAAGGCTACCATCACCCCCCATACCACCCCTCCTCCTCCCTAATAGAGACCTCTCCCCCCTGGGATGAAGGGATACCATGCCCACCCCCTTATCAAGCTACGTAGAGAGAGAGAGAGAGAGAGAGAGAGAGAGAGAGAGAGAGAGAGAGAGAGAGAGAGAGAGAGAGAGAGAGAGAGAGAGAGAGAGAGAGAGAGAGAGAGAGAGAGAGAGAGAGAGAGAGAGAGAGAGAGAGAGAGAGAGAGAGAGAGAGAGCTCCCCCCTTGAGAGGGGTTCCCACGCACTATCTTTTGTAAGGAGCAAGCCATCTACCAAGGACGCATGCACAAGGAGCGGATTCAAGTTACCTTGGTCAGAGATTGTTTGAGTCTTTGTCCTTAGCAAGAAGGGTATCCTAGTATGCCCCCAATCAAAAATTGCCTCGCGCCGATGGAAAACCCACAAACACCAACGGAGTTATCGGTCAAGGCAGTACAACAAAAAACAAATTGAATTCAGGTGTAGATAATACATCCTTGAATAATCAGGTGCTATTAATAATCTTTCATATGTAGCAAATTGTAGATAAAGGAAAAAGATTCGTTTTGCAAAAGATCATACTTCCTTGCATTGAATGATCTTACATTGAAATGACCTATTGAAATGATCATGTTTTCTTGCATGGAATTGAATAAATTGGTGCATAATATTAGAGTTATTTATGCAGATGTGCAACTTGTAATTCGTAGGTCATTCACATTCTTAAAATCACGCAACTAACAAGGCTTGCATAAACCTACACACGAAGAATGGGTAAACGTGCTACGTAACTCATAGGGAGAGATAAAAGTTTTTCATCTGTTTGCTCTCTTAAGATGTATGTGCCAATATAATTTGGTTGTAGGATGCATATTTAAAAAGGAATTTTCTAAAATTGAGTTATTGTAGGAAACGGCATCTCAAGACATGTTTAGGAAAGATAGCTTGCATCTCCATATTAAGCATGAAGGATCGCACAATACATAGAAAGCATTTGCTCTCAATGGTGTTAAATCTTGCATCCTGATTCTCTTGATATCATAGATATAATTTTGATTGTAATGCGCATAGGATGTGGCCTTCATCGTAATTTGTGCTAAATTTAGCTTGTAAAAGGAAAATTTGTTAGGACATTCTTTCGATGGTAATAAACTAAGAATTCAACCACAAGATAGATAAAAAATATTATAAAGTCAAGTTAGTTTTAGTCGAACCAACATAAGCAAAAATATCAAACCTTGTCAACAATCATTACTAGATTCAAGAATCCCTCTAGAAAAAAATTCTGGTCATGATACCACTTAAATTGGCCCATCAAATGTCAAAGGAAGGACCCTCTCCACTAATCAAATAATGTACCTAAAGCTTGCAATTGGATAAGAGCTAAATAAAATGAACTAGGTTACCCCTTACCCTCACAAGAGGATTGAGCGAAATTTTTTTTATCATGGAACACTAGAGGGAAGAAAATCTTAACAAAAGTTGGAGCGGAATTGGAATTCATAATAGATTCTCAAGAGGGTGAAGCCACCCTCAAATAGTCCTTGAGGATCCTAGATTGGATTATCTAAGATCTTGCTGAAAACCCAACCCATGAGCTATAGAACCTAGGAAAAATTTACCATCCGGAAACTAATGGGTGTTGCTAATTAGATGTAAGACCAATTGTGTAAACTCTCGTTCTTATTACATAAGAATGAGGGATGAAACAAGGGTATTCCCTACCCCCATAGTGGGGCATTGTAGTTGACACCAAGGCAAGAAAAATCTGAAGGTTGAATGCTAAGTGTTAAAAAAAAGGAACACCACCTTAGCAGGTGATTTGAGCACTCGTTCGCATTATTGTATGTGCTTGTAATTTTAGGAGCACTGTTTGTGAAAGGATTGTTTTACTGAAGTTCTCATAAGAATCTTGTATAAAGAATCAGGTTAAATTCCTAGAGGGGCATGCAATATGAGTCCCTCTCGTTTCCCATTCTCTTTGAACCAAGTGCGATATGAGTCCGCTTCGACTCAAATGCTCTATGCAAAGGAGATCCTTTGAACACCGATGCTAGAAGGCTATGGAATGACTTGACCATTAGAAACCCAATAATATTCATGTCGATCCTAATAGGGTTGTCCGATATGTTTCATTGTGAAGTAGACTCGGAAGTTGCTATGACAAATCTTGTGACATTCTATGGGAGTTGCCAAGAAGCGTCTTTTAGATCAGACTGGACTACTAAAACGTGTCAAGGTCCGGACACATTACAAAATCAAGCACTAAAACCACAAAAAGCTCAAGCTATAAAGTCCCTGAAGCCTAACACCATTGACCCTATGACACCTCAACAAGTCTCTGTCAATCAAAATTGCAGCTTGCTAACTCCAAACCAACTCAACCTGGCACTGTGAGTCAACCGAGCAATGTTAGTGCTACTCAAGCCACACAAACATCTGGCGGCATAAAGTGGAATCCCGAACTGAGCCCAATGCATGAGAGGCCATACTACACACTGTAGAGCAGTTGCAACTATCAAGTCTAGTAAAAACCTAGCCCCCAACATGCCTTAAACCTTCTTACAAATGATGATCGATCCTTGTCTTAGCTACTGCAATTTTAGCTGAAAATAGAGGGAATGACTTGGTCGGTTGCCTTTGGCATTTGGACGCCACGTTCACCACACTTGCTAAAAGCTATGATTGATTAGATCTAGGTCTCTTAGTCGAGCCTTTACTAATGGAGGTGCGCATGCTACCTTGCTTATGGGAAGAATCGAAATTTGTATTCATTAAGGCTCCCCAGGTAGCTGAGAAACTCATATGCACCGAGATTTCTGCGAACAAGCATGTAAGCAATGCCTCATTATGTCTTATGTGAAGGGCACAATCCTTGCCACATTGAGCAAGAAATTTTCCAGCTAAAACAACTAGCTGCTAACGACTCCTCTTTCTTGCGACAGTGCTATGCTCTTAGAATTCAATGGGAGCAAGAAGGCTACTAAATCATGACCAATGTTGAGCAGAGACGTGTAATCAAGACCTCAAAATATGACTCAACTTATATAGCCCTAGCCTCCTATAGGGTGTTGACCACTATCCGTGAACTGACCCCTTGAAGAGCACATCATGACTCACCCCTACTTAGATCACATGTTGACTGAGGAGTGTAACGTGCCTGGTCTATTGGCCATCTAAGCACATTTTTGGCAATCCATCAAGAAATGAATCTAAGCATCGTCGCCCCGCACTCCCACGAAATGTCACAGGGTTTGTCACCTAGGTTTTCCCGAGTTCACCTTGCAACAGAATGTTCACGGCCGAGAACCCACTAGGATCAAGTTGAATCTTGAATCTTGAATCCCTAGTGGTCAAGGTTTCCCGGTCACTCTACTATATGTAGAGTTACCCAATCTGAAGCAAGTCCATACCCCTCTGGGTTCTAGGAGAAGTAGGAATGAGAGGGATGCATCGCTCCACCTCTCTGTCCGTAGGACATAATCCCCTTCCGATCCGACCTCTCTATCTGTAAGGAATAATCCCCTTTCGGTCCCCAAAAACGGTATGAATTTGGGAATTAACCCGCGCTGCCCGAAGGTCTAATGATGGTAAAATCTTGTGAGAAGCCTCCCAGTTCTATGGGACCACCCTGCTATAGGACAGACCCATTAGGGGTTTCGCCCTCCCACTTCCCTCATTTGGTGTACTTTAGTTATCTAATTAGCCCTGTCACTTTTAGGTGTGACATGTAAAAGCAACTTCCTTAGTTAGCCGAGTCTTAAAGGACAGGGTTCGTTCACGTAATCTTATTGCACAAATTCAAACAGGTTCCTTGGAAGTAAACTTAATATTAGCAATTTATCAGAGATACAAGTCTTGTTCAAAAGGGACAATATCCGCAGTCTGCATTAGGAAAAAAATGAACTCACAAATGGGCCCTTAAAAATAATATAGTTTAAGATGTGGGCCTTTTGGATTGTCCAATAGGGAGGCTAGATGTTAACATCCATGGAGGGTGAATCTTCTCTCTCCAAATCTTGGGTTTTCTATTTAAAAAAGGGGTAGTGGGGGATTTAAAAAAAGGGAGAATGAATAGTACACAAAATTTAAGTTTCTCTCACCTCGTATTCCCCCCCCCTTTTTTGGAGAATTTTCAATTTCAGTTTTTTTTCCTCTCAAGAAATCAGTTTGACCCAAAATTTGAGCAATAGACCACTTTCCTTCTCTTCTCTATACTTGTGAATTTTTGTCTCCATTGAAGCTCCATGCTAAGAGTAATTAGGGTTTGGAGCGTTCTGCTTACCTCTACACTTTCTTCTCCATGCAACTCTAGATTTTGGGCAAACCACAGGTGCCCATCTCTCTTTGCATTTTCTCTTATTTGCTATTTTTTCAATAGGGTTTGATGTTGCTATTTTTTCAACAGGGTTTGATGTCGTTTCTTACTGCTATTGTTCTTTTATTGCAGAGGTTGTTTGGGGCAAGGGACAGAGGTGCTCATCTCTCTCTCTCTCTCTCTCTCTCTCTCTCTCTCTCTCCTTTCTTTCCCCCATCTCTCTATGTGTTGTTTCTCTTTTATGTTGTGCTTTCAATAGAATTTGATGTTGGTTCTAATTGCTAGGAGGCAAAGGTGTTAATCTCTCTCTCTATTTGGTTTTTTTTTCTGATATCTTTTCAATACAACATAATGTTAGTTCTAACCCTTGTTGTTGTTTTATTGTAGAGATCATTTTGGGTGACATTGCATAAGTGCTCATCTCTCTCTCCCTCTCTCTTTCTCTCTCTGTGTTTCCTCTTTTCTATCGTTTTTTCAGTATACCTTCATGTAAATACTAACTCTTGCTATTGTCTTTTTTGCAGAGATCAATTTGGGCAAGATTGGATAGGTGCTCATTTCTTTCTCTCTCATGCATACTCACACACTCTCTCTTTCATCCTCTCTGCATTATCCCTTTTCTACTATCTTTAAAATAAGGTTTAATGCTAGTTCTAACTTAAGGATCAATTGTTGTTGCAGTACTTAACACAAGGTAGAGCAGAGATTCTGTAGCTCAATTTACGGGTAAATTTGCCATATTTTGTGGTGCCAAAATTTATTCATTTAATTAGTGACTTTTACGTTTGATGGGATTGATGTTTTCTTATGTCCATCATTTGAAATGGGTTTTGATTAGCAATGATTCAATCTTATCTTCAGTAGATCAACTTATAGGTAAAGTGGCCCTGTTTTGTATTGCTTCTATACATGCAATTATCTAGATAATTTTTGCTAAAAGGGATTCATGCAAGTATTTTTGTTAAAAGGGATTCATGCATGTATTTTTTTGTACATGCAAGTATTGTACAAGGTTTAGGTGAGCACATAATTCTCAATCGACTATTTTGATGTGGTGAGTGATTTCTTCGCTGGATGATATGGATTTGCTAGAAGTCGATGCTTCAAAAATCCTCTGCTTTATTGGTCTTATGTGTCCATTTGGATCTCCATGCCAATTGGTAATGATCTATGAAACTCTTGTATCATATCATCCATATAACACACAATGTGTTGAGTCTTAGAATATCTCAAGTGTCAATCCAATGTGCCTATTAAGATTTGCATGCCATGTGGCCGCTATCCTTGTAACAACTACTCTATAATACCCACACATACAATGTATTGAGTCAAATTAGACTACTCTTCATTATAATAAAATTTATTTTGGATAATTTCTTTGAGTATTCTTGTGCTATTCTTTTCATTATATTTCATGTAAATGGTATGATTAAAGTGATGCCTTGAAATTGAATCTATACTTTGTGTGGATGTGCATATCCACATGCATTTTGATATCGATGTTTATGTCTGTTTAGAAAAGTGTAAACATTTCTTAATGCCATGTTGATTTGTATGGCATATTGGTGATTACTAGATAGACTTAAAATGCTTATTATTTAGGGGTTAATACATACTTC
>NW_028230121.1:0-24826 GCF_053477565.2 Lygodium microphyllum | reverse complement strand
AATAGGAGGTAAACTTCGCACAGAAAAAGTCTACCTATCTACTGTTCCTGTCATACTTTGAGACTCCTTAAAACCAAGAAAACTCTACAAAATGCAGAATCAAGACGCTTCTAGGGGATGATGCATGTTTGCTGGCAAATTTCTCCTCAATACACATCACAGAATCTCTAGCTATCCACTGTTTCTATTAAACTTTCACGGTCTGTGAAGGCAAGAAAGCTCAACAAAATGCAGAATCGTGACTCTTCTTGAGAGTTATGCACACTTGCTGACATAAACTTCACAAAATTTGTACCTATCCACTGTTCCTGTTAAATTATCAGAATCTTTGAAAGCAAGAAAGCGCGTGAAAGCATACAGTTGCTGCCAATGGTTCCATCAGAAAATGGACCTCACAAGAAGTGGCAAACAGATAATGCAGAACGCCATTGCATCCGGCAAGGAAACGGAACAAGACTCTGACGAAAGAGAATGGAAGATCACCGCTTATTACCAGTCGCACCGCATGACGCCATTCTTCTTCGGGGGCGGAAGCGGCCAGTCCTCGAAATTTGAAATTTATATGTTAGTTTTCGTGTAGTGTCAAATCAATAACTAGGAAAGTGTGGCTCTCAACGTCATGGTTAAGGAGGTGCTTGAATGCCTCTAACCTTCTAAATTTCTAATAACATTTAGCAAAAACTTATTTGCCAATTTTGTCCAATTAATATGCACAAATTTTCCAATACGTTTTTAGCTGCCAATGGGGTCCTCGCATACTCGTTTGAGTGCAGGTTGAGTTATTCGAACACCTGAATCCAAACCCTACACCTCACATTGCCAAAGGGGAAATAAGATATCTGTCTGTGCCCCAAAAAAAACAAAGAAAAAGAAGGTTTAAACTTTAGATTTTGCAAAATCTTTTGTTTTGAAACTAGCAAACACATGTAGCTTGATTTAAAATTTCTCAAAATTTTAAGCTGACGATTTTTGTGCCTCAGATCAAAAAGGGCTTTTACAAACCTTCGTATCTCTCCAATTCATAAGATTGTGCTTAAAGCCATTGTTGACAGGTCCAAAACACGTGAAGATGTTTACTAAATAGTACCGTGTTTTGTAGTGCACATTGTTTGAGCTTAAAGTTCTCATGAGTGCACCTCGCCCAATATCTTTAGGCACTTGAAAATTAATTACGTCGTTATATTTCGATTAAGTTGTAAACACAAATCACCCACATGTGAGGACCTTGAAATAGTAGATGACAATAATATATTATAGTCATTGTGGCACCTCTCTCTCTCTCTCTCTCTCTCTCTCTCTCTCTCTCTCTCTCTCTCTCTCTCTCTCTCTCTCTCCTAGATTTGAACCATCATCACTCGCCATCAGAGATGAGTACCTCCCCTTAGTGGACTCAATGACTTGGACCACCCCATGACTTATATTATTGCCTCAAGGAGGATACATTGTTTCTAGAGAGTCATATTGATCAAGGTGGGATAATTTAGGTTAGTTGCACCGAGTTCATTCAACTTATAAATCTTATTTAGTTTTCATTTAGTGGTTGTGATTTCTTGGAAGCAGAGGGCTTGCTTAAGCAAGGTCCCAGCTCAAGCTTAGGGCAGCTTGAAGAAAAGCACATGGCATGCTTACAACAAACTTAGGGGTAGCTTCCTTCAAAGACAAAGATAAAGATAGAGAAGAGAAAGAAAAAGTGATGGCTTGTTGAGCTTGGAGCTCAAAATCAAGATGCTTACCGCTCGAGGGTATTCAAGCCAGGATCAAACTAGTCTACAACATCCTAAATGCTCCTCTAGATTCACACCGACTATTGAGTCACATGCCCTACCCCATGACTTTTTCTTCTTTGTCCTTCTTAACTTTCAAGCACTAAGGTTAAAATAATTCTCTTCTCAAACTCCTCTTTCATACTATTTCTACCCCAAACCAATTTGCATACAAGCCCTTACTCACATTGAGTGCATAGAACTAGTTTTTCTCAACCTCTATTCACACTACTTGTCGTCCCAAATTGGTTTGAATATTGTAAGTTGTATTCACAATCTCTTCAAAAAGGCTATTATATGCGGGATTTTCATTGCCCAAAATCTGAAACCTAATTTATTCCACAAAATACATTGTAAGGAGTTAGACACTACCAAGGAAAATAAACTAGTAAGACCTCTCCACAAAAATCATGGCTTCAACTTCCAACATTTCATTTGGCATTGAAAATTTTAAGGATGGGGAGAAGTATCACACTTAGGAAACTCAAATGCAATTTCTACTCATGCACAAAAAACTATAAATGGTAATTCAAGATAATGCAGTTTTACAAATAACTAAAGAGTAGATAGGGAAGGATAAATAAGCACTTGCTTTAATTGGATTGCATCTTTCTCCAAGCCTTGTTTATCACTTTAACATCAAAGGAACAACAATGGAATCATGGGAGAAGTTGAATAATTTTTTTTGTGTAAAAAAACAAAAAATTAGAAGATGTACTTAAAAATAGATTTCTATAGTTTGCATCATGAATACAAGGATTCACTTGTAGAACATGTATCAAAATTAAGAAGCATAATCAACCAACTTGAAAGTATCCAAGTTAAAATTCCTAAAAAATACATAATAACAATGCTACTTGTATACCTACTAAAAGAATATGCATCTTTGAAAGTTTCACTTCTTACCCATGAATCACTTAACCTTAAAGGGTACATATCTTCAATTCTTTTGAAAGAGAAGAAACATAAAGGGCAAGTTGACTTATCAGCAAGCAAGGACACCATATTCTTTACAAAGAAGGATTCCAAAAGGAATGCTACCACTATGGAAGGAAAGGATATATCAACATAGAATGTAGACTGAAACACTTGCCCGAATATAATCACTATAAGAAGATTGAACATCATGAAGATGTATGCATGTTCAAAGGAAGAATCAAATCTCATGGAGGAAAATAACCAAAACAAAAAGGCATCCTTTTTTAAGATAAGAAGAAGAAGACTTGAAGACTTGAAGACGAAAAGCCTAACTACCCACTAGTAGTAGCCATAGGATGCATTTAATGAGGCAAAGACAATCGACAATTAATATAACTAACGTACTCATCCAGCTAATCACCTTATAGTAGCCGAATAAGGCACCAAAGGTGGTATGGTTGTGCATATGAATGGTATGTTGGACAACACACACTCAATGTCTTGGAACCATTTGACACACTCCTATTATTCTAGGAGCTTCAACACACGAAATACTTGGACTAGCTCTCACCTAGCCACTGACATGTGGATCGAAACCCAATTGTAACGAGCATTGCATAGCATACCACTAGTCATGGTGAACGTGCCTACAACTCCACAACCTAAGTGAATGCTCCTGTGTTCCTCAATCCTCTATAGCCTCCTCATGTGAGAGAGAAAGCATGGGTATGGCAAGAGAGAGAGTGCTTGGAGAGAATATGGAAAAGCTTTACCCTCTTAGTCCCTCGCACTCACTCTCTCTTCTCTTACTGTCAATCTCTCTCTCTCCCTCTCAATCCTCTACATCCTCCTCATGAGAGAGAAAGCATGGGTATGATAAGAGAGAGAGTGCTTGGAGAGAAGAATGGGAAAGATTCACCCTCTTGGTCCCTCACACTCACTCTCTCACTCTCTTACTATCAATCTCTCTCTCATCCTCTCTCTTATACAAGGAAAGAAAGAAGGCAAGTATACAAGGTTTGCACACACATGAATAGCTTGTTCTATTCATTCTTATCATTTTTATACACTTTATTAGGGTCAGGGTTTCCCCATCATCCTTGGGCATCTAGTCCACTTTTTAGGCCTCAAGGCTAGTCATCTCTTATTGTATGCTTTTTCTATGGTAAGAATGAAATGAAACCTTTGCAGTTTTTCCTTGGAATCCTACTCTAATATTACAAATTGCAAGCCTAACTTATAGATTTACATGATAAAGTAATAGAATTGTTGTAAATTTTTAGCAATTCAAATATGCAAGTGCTTCATGCATATTATGTTGTAGCTAACGATCCAAAAACTAGGCTCCTTCTTTGTGCTTTCTTGCATATTGCATGCTACTTCTTGCAGTTAACATTATCCCTCTGTTAGATGAGTGTCACTCCCATGTCACTCTTTGTTGTAGATGGCATGCTTTAGCTTGCACCGAAGACATGGATGCTAGGGACGGCCGTGTGTTGTTCTTGGAGTTCTTTAGAATATTTGATGGCAGAAGTTTCTTAGTGTAAGGTAAGTGGTGGTTGTAGTGGCAATAGGTGATCTTGTTGCTAAAGTTCATGGTATTCTTGGGATTCTCTTGGGGGCTCTAACGGTGAACATTCTTCTAGTAAGCTCCTATAGCAAGTCAAAGGGAAGAAGTACCAGGTCGAGACTAGAAAAACTTGAAGATGAGTTGATGGCACATTACTCGTTAGGATCTTCAGTACTTATAATTGAAAAGAAACCTCTCGTGTAGTCACTCTTTAGGGGAAAGTGTCAGTCTTCTTATCATACACAATACATGTTTTGTTGGTTTTCGAGACAGGTCGACCCCAAGAACTTGAAGTGTTGTCCCACACTTGAGAACCCAAAGCCGTGCATAGATTGTGGTGTAGATATTACATGAGTGCACATGAATACTTAGGTATTACTTAGTTAGAAGATAGCCATTTTGTGTCCTCGTAGTGGTGTTGTTGATTAAGAGAAGAAAAAAAGTGTTGCTACTGACTAAAATTGCACTCGAAGAAGATTCTAAATACATTATTAATATGTTGGATAAGATGTATTGTAGTTGAATAGCCTAAGACTAAGGGTCTTTAGTAGTTGTAGCTACTTCTAGTGAGATTGAAGAGAATGGTCTCCTCTTTTAGTGTTTTTCTACTTTGCTTTGTTGGTGGTATTAATGTGATACATAGAAGGAAATGTGCAAGTGACTCAGGGTGATAGGTTTATAAGGCATGCTCCCTAGATATACCCTATCCTTAATGTGCCCTAAATAAGTGTGAGGGAAATGAACAAAAGGGCTAGGGGATTAGGGACAAAGCTGGTCGATCAAAGACATTGGATGTACACGATTTGAGAACCCCTAGGTGCAGTGTAGTGATTGTGCATGTAATTTCTAATTCAATTTATTTTTCTCTTTTCAAAAAATAATACAACAATGCCATACAATGAGGTTGTCAGCCTTATAAGAGAGATGTGATGGATGGTGAAGATTTGGAAGGCTGAAAATAATTACACATTTGAGTAAGAGGTGTTCGATCCTTAAGCCTTAATTTGATATCATGAAGAACTTGTTGTTGATGAAGAGTTTGAAGCTTGAGGGATGATTGAACCCCTTGGTAGCCATTGCACTTCATGTTGAGATGGTAAAGAGCTTGAGGTAGCAAGTTAGGTTTTCTCAACAAATAGGCTCTTTGTTATCAAATTTTTGTTAAGATAGCAAGCTCAATACATGCGGACATTGATGATGGACCACCTAGATAGATGGGATTGCACATCTATACTTAGCATGTTAGTGGTCATTATGAACTTCAAATGGCCATTGACTTATCACTTATTATATTTAGTTTGTTGCATCTACCTACAGCTAGTATAGTTGTAGTGCCAATTAATTAGTATAGTTAGTTATGCACTATTTGACTTAGTAAGCCAATTTCCTTTATGTTATACCTTATCTATACTTTGTGTATATTGTATTGTGGGTGGAAGAAGAAGAAAAAACTAGTAAGAAAATGTTTTGCCCTCCATCTTGCTTCTTGTGTTCTTGAGTGGGCTTTCTCTTGTTTGTATGGTGTGTGTTTGGCGTAGCAACTCAAGTAAGTTTTCCCACCACACGATTCCTTACATGCTATCAAAGCAATGCTACTGAGACAGGCTAGTTTTGAAGATTGAAGTGAAGGAGAAGAAGTAAGAATTCGAGCAATTAAGCAATGGGTAAGAAGCTCTCCCGTTCTTCCACTCTTTCTCTTGGATAGTTCTTATGGAGGCACTCGAAGTAGGGCAAAGTGAAAATCTCATATTGGTATGAGATTTGGTGTGCGAGCAAAGCACTATATATTTTGCAGATAGGCCCTTTAGGGACATTATTGCTTTTTTAGCAAATCCAAGGCCATTTCAGGCTCCATTTTAGACTTGCAAGGTTGTAGATAGTAGTTTCAGGGTATATTGTGATTTTAGCTATGTTGATCAAAAGTGGGTGCATAGGTTACAGATTTTAAATCTGTAAGTTTTGAGGTATTCTCCAAGAAGAAAATACAAGTTTTATCTATAAATAGGTTGCATATTATATGTATTATTCAGAAAGAAAAGCAAGAATCATGTAGCCTTAGTAGACAAGAAACACCATCTAGTACTATATCTATAGTTAGCCCTTGGTCTGGGAGACCAAGAAGTAGCCCCACATCTTCAGGTGCATCTACAAGTGCTGCAAGTAAAGACAAAGGGAAAAAGAAAGTGTCGGATGGTAAGGATGCATCTACTAGTCATTTGGGATTTGATGGAGATTCTAGTGGTTTAGAGAGTTTGGATAATGAGCTTGGTATTCCCTTAAACAAGACACCAACATGTGTACAAAGAGTACATGGTAATATAAAGGCTCCATTAATCAATCCAGTGATATGCAGGTCTAGTAGGGTCAGATACCTTGTTAAAAGATTTGGTTTGGAATGGTTATGCAGCTCACCATTAAACTTATATGGTAAAGGTAGTTGAGGATGTTGAACCCACTTGCTTTGAGGATGTTGTTGGTCATGGTTATTGGGATGCAGCAATGGATGAGGAGATGACTGCAGTAGAAGCCAATAAGACTTGGGATCCGATATCATTGCCTAAAGGCAAGAAATCTATTAGTTATAAGTGGGTTTACAAAATTAAGCATAATGTAGATGGTTTTGTTAGTAGGTATAAGGCTAGGCTGGTTGCAAAAGGCTATGCTCAAATATATAGTGTAGATTATGAAGAGACATTTAGTCCAAGTGCTAGAATGGCAACTATTAGATGTGTGATTGCTTTGGCAGTAACCAAAGGTTGGAGTTTGCAGCAAATGGATGTCAAGAATGCCTTCTCACATAGTGACTTGTAAGAAGAGGTGTATATAGAGTAGCTAACAAGCTGTAAGGATTTAGAGCATTCTACAGAGTGCGTGCAAGAAGCGAGCTTCTTTGGGCAACCTCCATTTCTTGTTCCACATAGTCCACTTATTCCACCCCTTGATTTTTTTGACCTCCACCACCACTACCACAACAACTTCCTCCACCACCATTGCCACTACCGTTACTGCCACTGCCACCACCACCACCACGCTACCTCCACCACTACTACCACCATCTCTGCGGCCGCCACCAATACTGTTGCCACCTTTACCACCACTACCATTATCCCCACCACCTCCATGATTGCCACCACTACCTTCACTCACACACACACACACACACACACACTCTCTCTCTCTCTCTCTCTGTGTGTGTGTGTGTGTGTGTTTCTCCCTCTACATGTATGTCCTCTTTTTCTCTTTCTAGCACACTCGATCAAATAGCACTCCATCTCATGTAAACGATTTCTCTCTCTCTAGCACATGATGTGGATTCATTCATGCAATCACCCCGGAAGAATTGAACACCACGGCCCACACCTTTCTCTCTCTCTCTCTTCCCTCTGTCTCTCTCTCACGAATTACTCCATGTCTTTACTCTCTCTCAGTTTAGAGTTGTATATGCAATTTCTCCCTCTCACTCTATATTCTCTCTCTCTCTCTCTCTCACACACACACACACACACACACACACACACACACAAATCTTAGTCACTCACTCACTCTCTGTGTTTATGTCCCTCCCTCTCTCACTTTCTCTCTCTCATGCATGTGATCAGTCCACATTGTATCATAATGCCTCACATCAGATTATGGCGTGTGTTGTAACAAACGCTTCTCTTAAATCCTAAACACATCTCTCTCTCTCTCCTCACACACACACACACACACACACACACACACACACACACACACACACACACACACACAGAGTGAATGCTTGGGTAGCCACTCGGTGTTTTTAGAACTTTAATTTCAATGCATTGATAGCTCCCTCCCCTCCCCCTCTCTCTCCCTTCCCCTCCTCTCCCCACAAGGCAATTCATACAAGCAATCCAAATGTACATTTATATTGTGTTAACTCTGGGAAACGTACTTTCGCTTGTCAAATTACGAGAGACAAGTTCACCAAAGGCTTGCCATCCATATGGATTCTATAACAGTGACTTCTCAACACAATAAAGTGTGGTTGTGCTAAGAGGTAGTGTTGGTATTGCATTGCTAGTCACTATATAGGTGGTGTTGGAAAAGTTATTCTACTTCCAAATACAATGTGCAAGTTTTCTTCAGTGAGTGTGGGTTGGTGTATAAACATGTTGGCATTTGCATCCATCCCAAACACTCGGAGGTATACATAGTATAGGTGGTTGCATGCCAAATACGTTTTTCCTTCTATGGCACGATCCATGAAATCCCCAGCAATAACGTGTTGGATTCTTTGCAATGTGCACATCATAACACTCATGCATGACACTTGAGTTAGCTGTCTCTAGTTTGAAAACCTCATGCTTCAAGGCCCACACTACTGTGTAGACCTTCACAGTTGCATCTAGAGCCAACATTGAGTCTATCCTTTTCCCTACAGCCTATGAAACACCTCTTCAATATCTATAGGAGCCCTCCTTAACATCTGCCTCTTGTGCCGCCTTTTGTAAAACAAACCCACTCCTCTCCAACATGTGGATTTCTTCTACGGTCAAATTAGTGCCTCGTGCCACTGGCCATACTTGTGGAACCTTGGGCGGTGCGTGTTGAATGGAAGAACAAATGTTCCATGTATGGTCCACAATACCATTACAAAACCACATGAAGTGGTACTGAATTCCATGTTGATTGCTAGCTTCTCCTCTTGAGCTAGACCACTCCATGATACCCCAAAATGAAGGTGTAGACACCCCATATGATGTATTTTTTATAGGTTTTTTACATTTTCCCTCTCTAGCTCCCAACCATCCTTGACATCGTACACGGCCGCGAGTTGGAATCCTTCTTATAGCCCAAACAGTGTCATGAAGGACGGTCTCCACCACCATTTCCTCCGAACAATTTGGTGATACTGCCCTTGATTTGTTGGAAGGCAAAGGGTCCTCAAAGTTTAGTTTTCTTATAACCTTTCTTCTAGGTATGTTTTCGGTCACATACTCAGGCCTGTCAGAGGTGTTGGCTTCCTCTGACCCCACTTTCCCATCAACCTTGCATTTTCTTACTACAGTCTCATTATCTCCTAAAAAATCGGGATGTTTATGCAATTCAGCTCATCTTGCCACCTCCTCAACCATCCTTACTGTTGCTCGAGGTGTGGGGCTAATTCCTTATTGTAGTCGACTCAAAAGCTTCTCTGCACTAGGTCCTGCACCATGGAACTTTCCATCGATGAATGCATATCATTTTGTGCTCTGTATTAGAGCATTGGCCAAATCACTGACATATGCATCATATAAGATAATAGATCCCTTGAATCCCTCCCTTGCCAACCAACTTTCATGCATCGACTCTGCCAAGTTTGTGGTTGGCATATGAGCAATGTCCTCCACCACCTGGACAAAAATATAGCATGAGAAGGTATGGAGTGTGAGAAAACAAACACATTTCTCCGCATAATAAGGGGCTGTTGGTGACCCCTTTTTGGCGAAAAAATAAACCACAAATCTGAGAATAGAGACTAATAGGGTATGTGTTTTTTTTTTCCATCCAAGAGTGGGAAAAAAACTCATACCCTATTAATCCCTATTCTGCCCATGTTGTATATTCTCGGATCCGTGGTTTGTTTTTTCGCCAAAAAGGAGTCACCAGCAGCCCCTTAATTGAAAAAAAACCACAAATTTAATTAATTGGGTAAGGGAAGAGAGAGAGGGACAACATAAATAAAGCAATGTTTGAACGAGTGTGTATAAGCTTCTACTTTGTATGACTATCTCATATTATGCTTCTAGGAGTGTAAAGATCTACTATTTAGAAAATTATATATCTCTCTTTTGCTCATAAAATTAATTAAGTAAATATTTGTTAATTAGTTGAGAAAATGGGAGGAGAGAGAGAGAAAGGGTGATGAGAGAGAGGGCATGTGATGTGTGTAAATTTTTTCTCCAGAAAGGGGTCACCGGTAGCCCCTTATTGAATGATTTTTTTTTTGGCGACCCATTCCTTACGAGAGTAACTTTTCACCCAACTGGATTTGTGGATTTTCTTCGCCTAATAAGGGGCTACCGGCGAATCCAAGAATATAATCGCAAATCCAAGAATATAATGCATAAGGAGAATAGAGACTAATAGGGTACATGTTTTTTTTTCATCCAAGAGTAAAAAAAAACCCATATTCTATTGGTCCCTATTCTCCCCGTACTGTATATTCTCAGATCTGTGGTTTGTTTTTTTGCCAAAAATGGATTGCCAGTAGCCCCTTAATGGTGGAAAAAAACCATAAATCTTATTGGGCTAAAATTTACTATCCAAGAATGGGTCATCGAAAAAACAAGTCACCCGACAAGGGGTTGTCGGCGACCCCTTTCTGGTGAGAAACATTTACACATATTACATGCTCTCCCTCTTTCCCTCTCTCTTTCATCACTCTTTCTCTCTCCCCCTATTTTCTCTCTCCTTCACCTATAAAACGACCCATCCCCCCTTTTCACATTGCAATTTGTTCCACTCTCGGTATGTGACTCTCTCTCTCTCTCTATATATATATATCCCTCCCTCACTTTCTCTCCTTTGTCTTTAAAAGGACCCCCCTCCCCTTGCAATTCAACTTTTTGTTTTATGTCCCCTACCCTTAGTACGGTTCCGTCTCTCTCTCTCTCCACACCTCTCTCTCTAACATAGTCACACATAGTCTATCTCACCATTCTATGCTAGGATTTTTCCCTCTCTTTCACCCCCTCCCACTCTCTCACACACACACACACACACACATCTCTCTCTCTCTCTCTCTCTCTCTCTCTCTCTCTCTCTCTCTCTCTCTCTCTATCCCCACCTTCCTTCCTTTCTCTATCTCCTCCTTCCTTCCCCCTCTCTCTATCTCTCTCCCTCGCTCTCACTCTCTCTCCTTGTATCTGCCTCTCACTCTCTTATCCCAATGTCATCTTTTCCTTCCCCCCCTCTCTCTTTGTCACTAAATTGATTGCTTATTACACATTTTCTATTTTAAAAATTCATGTCAATAAATTAATGACTCACTTTTCTTTAAGTGTGTTGATGATGATCTAGCATGGCCATGAGACAATTTAGAGACCAATATTCCTAGTGCATCACTTAATAGGGTGATTAGAGCATTGTGACGAGGATATTTGGTACATGCAGTACAAGTTATGAAGGGGAAAAGAAGTGTCTGCCAAGTGTAAGAGTGTACACAAGAACCAAGGAGTTACACATAAATGAAGATGGATTAAGTTCTAAGAAGAGGAAGTGCATTAGCATTGTATATATGTATTTATGTGTGCATCTGGGGATGCCTGGGAAGGTTTACTTGTGTGTAATGAGCATTGTATTCATTTGGGGTCATCTTCTCCCTTACAAGTCAAGGTTTAGGGTATTTTATTTAATGAAGAAAAACAAGAGAAGTAATTCTTGCACTAAGAAAGACAAGAGGCATGATCCTCTGGAAGTGAGGAGAGAAGTGATTTTCTCTTTCTAAGGTCTAAAAAGACACAAGATTTTGTGTGGAAGTCAATCTTAAGGTTGAGGCCCAAGGCAATTTAACGAACTCTCCTTAAGGTGGTTGCATGGACCACAAGTTAAGAGTACAGTTTGGGAAGCCGTTCTTTTGAAAAAAGACACGGTGAATCCATTTTTAAAATATCTTGCGATAGAAAGATGATCTCTAAAAACAGGCTATTGGGGTTATCGGAAACAACGAGATTTGCAACTTTTGTGTTGGATGTTTTTTCATCCGAACAACGCATAAAGAGATATCTCAAAATTAGTACTCTAGATTAGGTCTTGGAACAACCACATCTTGCATGAAGATCAACTCAAGTCTCTCTCCAAGAAGAGAAGCTCTTGAAAGCCTATAAAAGAGAAGGCTCTCCTTAGGTGTGAGGGAAAAAAAAGGAAGCATCACTTTGCATGCATCCAAGAGGAGAAGAGAAGGCAAGTGCTGCGGAAGCTCTACTGAAATCAAGTGCTGTGGAAGCTCTACTGAAATCAAGTTCCAAGAGGAGAAGAGAAGGTGCAAGTGCTGTGGAAGTACTGCTGAAATCAAGCAACAAAAGGAGAGTCAATAATATAACTCCACAAGGGGGGGATTGGCCCATCTTCTAGTCCCTCGTGTGTTGCCAATTTCTCTACCTCTCTCTTTCTCTCTCTACATATTTCTTTTCTCTCATCTATTCTACCTTTGTGCCAGTAATAATATTCGCCATACATATTTTAAGTATATAAGAAAATCGAGCGTGTATCTCGGATCTTATAACACATACACACACACACTCTCTCTCTCTCTCTCTCTCTCTCTCTCCCCAATGTCATCTCTTCCTCCCCCCTTCTCTCTCTCTCTCTCCCCAATGTCATCTCTTCCTCCCCGCTTCTCTCTCTCTCTCTCTCTCAATTGGTATTTCATTGGCAGGAAATTGAGGAAGCAATATATCTGTAAGAAGTAACCCTAAGCCCCTCTATCACTCAACGAGCTTGCTCCCAGGATGAGTGGGAGTTATTATCACCATTGTGCATCAAAGGACTATGAAGGCCCGTGGCAAATACAATACTGAGATTAATGTTGAGGAAAACACAATTGTGCAATGGCCAATTGAATAGATAGTAAGCAAATCCTCTCTTGATTTTTGTTATGATTGCTCTGTCTCCCCCTCTTATCCTATTTCACATTATTGTTTGCAAGAAAGAGAGCGACGACCAAACGAGTTTCATGAGGACTTTGACTTGCCTCCATGATCTACAACAGGACGACAGGCTATTGCCACTGGCAACATGCAATCACAAGGGGGGAGTCACCCTCCAAGAGCGAGAGGAAGAGTAATACAAACAGGATCATTGACTTTTGTCGAGCTAGAAACAACCGTTGCAATTGCATGTGGGAAAGGAGTGACATCATGAGAAGGTGGACAAGCTTTGATGATGCAGGCAAGGAAGGGCAAGAGAAAGCTTGTACTATTGGAGAGTGATATTGAGGAGGAAAGCAATGACCATCAAAGCATCGAGTCCTTTAGTGTACAACAAGGGCATGGCCATATGCAACCCAAGAAGAATCAAACACAAAGAACCAAAAAGAAGCACATAACAGATGCCAGTGAAATGACTGGCGAGACTGTTCTCACAGTCACTTGTGATAAACGTATTGTGCAAGAATGCATAGAAGACCAGTTGGAAACATTGACGGTGAGTGCTTGTAAGAGATGGCATCATGATTTAGATTATGGTTTTTATTTATTTACATTGATTGGACATTAATTACTTCATCATCTCATTCAGATGCGGACATCCACCCCTTTGCCACCCATCCCATTATGTCATTTGGTTTCCATATCTACAATTAGACAAGTCACATCGAGGTACAAGCAACTCTTGGAAGCCTTTTTTAGTAATGGGTATGCTAGAGGGATGGGTATACTGATAATGTCATTAGAGACTCCAAGACACCAGTGCAAGGAGGTTGATGATATGATTAGAACTGAGTGGGATCCCCATTGGCTAAAGAAGCATGAGGACTTCAAGGTAGAAATCAATGGCACCGATTGGGCCTTTTTGTCAAATTATATGTTTTATGTTTGGGATGGTAACCATTGGCTCACAACATGGATGAATGAGATACGCACATGTGAGTGGCCCTAAACCATAGGACCTTAACATTCTACAATGTGTTTGTTTCTTACATCATCCTTAACATAATTGATTGTTTGCAACATCCTTTCTAGATAATGCGAGGCAACATGTGCGCGTTGACTATCGCCTTGTGAAAGTGACAAGTTGGCAGAGGGGGAGATTTTGTTAGCTATTTCTTGTACAAACAGGCATGCAATGGACTATATTCATGAGATCCTAATATAGAATGTACACATGCTGGCAAAAAATAGGGTTGTCCATACCTCGTATCCAGACCTTGTTTGTGAAGCAAGGATGCTAGGGCAGGTTGATCACACAACTATTTTTAACAAGCTAATTGATGAGGCACAGGAATGGGTGCAAGCGCACAGAAAGCGATGCCCATTCCCGCATGGTACAAGGCACCATTGATTGCACTGGCCCACGTTATGTGGAAGGTAGGTAGTTCTTCAAGCTATCTTAACAATGTTTTTCTTAATGCATTTTTTCCTAATGCAATGATGTTGTCCCTAACTACCAAGTGCAGGATGAGTATGATATGGCAGTGCGACCGATCAAATAGAAATGGACACAACTCTCCGACTTTGAGTTTAGAACCAAGTGGGGTGAGGCGTACTATAGTGTCAATGAAAAGCTCGTCAAGATAACTCGACATTTGCTAAGAGTTGCAGATCCTAGTCTCAGAGAGAAGTGGTATTAGTAAGTTCCTACCTCTATGTACCTGCCATCTATATGTACTTACACTACATTTGTCCAAAGTAACAATGTTTTTGTCAACGAAAAACTGTCTCGTGCTTGGAGTGGGGCTCTAAGATAGGGGGTGTATTGAACGAGGAGAGAGCATACACATTGGCATCCTCAAAGCTAAATGAGGTAGATTGCGTAAGGATATTGAAGGCCATGGAGAGTTTTGACAGGAAAATTCGAATGTTGATGGGCATGCCTGAACGTAGGTTATTCCTGTTCATCTAAATTATGTGCATAATAAGTTTGACGAATTGGTATTAAACAACACATCTTTGATTCGATCAGATGGAAATGCACCATTTCGAAGTTGGGTAAGACAAGAGACCTTTTGGGCCATGTTGCAAGATGGCGGAAAGAGATTGCTTTTGAGTTGGGAGGACTACTATAACATTCAAGTGGAACACAATTTGTTCTTCCAATACACCCAGGAGATAAAGAGAAAGCATAGAGAGTAAATGTTTTGCACTGTCTTCCATGATTTCAAGCTAGATGAAGATATAGAGTCACTGAAGTCAACAAAGTTGACAGCATGGAGGCTTCTGTACAGGTAGTTCACAATATCCTTCTTTAGTAGCATGTTTGCAGTGCTATCTTGCCAATCCACTCAAGATTTGTAATGGTGACTTTGCAAGTCAGGTTCATGTATGGGTAGATGGAGAGGAGGGCTATACAAACTCTGCCAAGAGAGTGTGATAACTGGGCAAATGTGCAAGAGGATTAGTGCATGTATGAGGATTACCAGATAGAGAAACAATGGGATGAGGAGGTATATCAAAGATGCCCTATTTTCCTCGACTATCCAAAAGGTGAATACCCCTCCAATGAGAAAAGTTTGTACAAAAAATACTCAAGGAAAAAACAAACACAAGAGACACAAGGATCCAAAGGCATGGTAAGTGAAATGAGTTGCATTCTTAGGAGTATATTGCACTTTGTTGTCTCTTAATGACAAGACTATGATGGGTTCATAGGAAATGGATGATGGGTTCACAGGAAATGGATACTAATATATTGCACTTTGTTGTCTCTTAATGACAAGACTATGATGGGTTCATAGGAAACGGATGATGGGTTCACAGGAAATGGATACTAGTATATTGCACTTTGTTGTCTCTTAATGAAGAGACTATGATGGGTTCACAGGAAACGGATACTAGTAGTGTGGTTACTATAAAAAGATAACACTAGAGCAAGCGCACATCCAATATCATTAAAGAGAGGCCAAGCCCTCGTCACCAATTAATTTGGTTTCTCCACACCTAAAAGGTTTGATGTTTTGAAGTACTATAGCCAATACATCTCTTGTGTTTCTCTAGTAAAAATATTTTCTTAAATATGAATTGTAACTACCGAACCATGTAGGCCCCTTTGTTGATACCACTAAAGAGCAGATCACAATGGAAGGCATCACCGAGGAGGTCCGTGACATTGGCATGGATAGAAGGATACAACAAGTTCTTCCAGATCTTGCAGTGGAGAGTGTTACCTTACACACCGCTATAGAGAGATGTGTGACAATGACGAGAAGTAGTGAGGCATCACATGGAATTGACACACGTATTATAGAGCACCAAGATGGTAAGCTTGCTTTTGTACAAAACTCATAATGTGAAGGCACGTAATTCTTGTTTATCACCAAAGTATCATCAACAATATTTTTTAACATGCAGAGGGTAGAAGAATTGAGTGTCTTGGATTTGAGGTCACATCGGACGTGGTGCGTGCGCAAAGAGGTAAAGAAACGATGCTCGTGAATTCCACACATGCCATGATTGGATGATGTCAGAGCTTTAAAATATTCTATAATTATATGATGTTAATAGTGATGTGTGTCCTTGTGTAGGGAAGGAAAGAATGCAAGAACATGGACTAGTCGTGCTAGGGGATGTGACAGCTACTGGTAAACAAGTGTGACTCGTGGTTTTTTTTTTTCCCACAATACAATGCCAATAAGAATGGTCTATATTTTTGCAGAGGAGGATACAATTTTTGATTTTCAACCTATAATGCTAGAGGATGTGCCAGCCACAAACACTAGTGAACTAACATGTCTCAATAATACTATCTACAATAACATTTCGAACGAAAAATATGTTGCTAATTATGAATTTATCATATAGAGGGCCATACTAAAAGTAATGTGGAATTCCACTTGCAAGACATCGTCTCCCACAAAGCTAAAATGGTGCAAGATATTCCAACCACACATGCAGGTAAACAAACATGTAAGAAGAATATTATCTATCGTTAACATTCAGTAAGAAGAACGTGTTACTAATCGAGGAGTCAATGTGCAAAGGTCCACAACATTGAAATTGCGAAATGATCAGCCAAGTGAGGCATTCTCTCGATTGGTAGAGGCATTAGAGGAGGTAAACCAAAACAAGATGGTCGAGGTTGATGAAGAAACCACAAATACAGCATGCGATATCATGGTGGTTCGTCTCCCTGAAGATAGTGTCGTGCATGGATTGGGGGATGGAATTCCATCATGGAACTCCCATACTGAGGCAAAGTCAATCAATGCCATGTATTTGGCTGATTGTGTTCTCAAGGACGCAGGGATGTTATTGTTTCTTGCCACAACACACTCCATGGTAGAGCTTATCGAGCATGTTGTGGAGGATGGACATCGATGGATGGAGTCAGGGCAGAAGTATTGGGCCTTACGCATGGCACAAGTTATTCATTGCGGACACCTATATGTGTCATTAGAGAGGTGAGATTTTTAAAGTCATGATATGCTCATGCTAGATACTGTTTATGTATCACACTTGTTGGCTCTATTTAGTGAGTATAAGCACTAAAATTAGCATTTTAATCTTTAAATGCAGGTATATGTGCTATATATTCTAGCGTACATGCGTTCAGATATCACTTACAATGAAATCATCCCTCCGGAGTTCACAAAAGATGACATTACTGCAAATGAGTGGGTGTGAGATACATCAGGATCCCCAATGAGAGGTAAATATGAGATCCAATGTTGTTAAACTATTGTTGATATGTTTTGTAAACATTTAGTAGATTCCTAATATATGATATGACTACCAAATACTGTAGGTGGCATGCAACGTGGTAGGGCTTTTTGGAGATCGTTCTTGCAAACATACACAAAAGAAGGGAACACCATTTTAGATTGCAATGTAGGATTGTGGGAGCATTCACTCAACCGCCAAGACCCATGGACCGCTTATTGATTCAAGCGTTCCAAGCCGAGTACTAATGGCTACCTCTCACATAGCCGACGCGCCATCCATATCTACGGGTGTAGTGAGCTTACCTTCGTGCCGTTCAAGTTACCTCCTCTCCCGCACACTTCGGTAGCTCCACGATCCAAGTGCAAGCTTCAAGCAAGCTCCATCCTCAAGCTCCACGCTCCAAGCTCCATTGCCGCGAGCAAGAGAAGAGAAGAGAAGAGAAGAGAAGAAGAGAGGAGACGATGGAGAGCTTCTCCTCCTCGGTCCCTCACCCTCACACACTCACTCCCCCACACTCTCACACTCCCTCTCTCAAGCACAAGCTCAAGCAAGCAAGAACAAGAAGAAGAAGAAGAAGAAGAAGAAGAAGAGGAGAGCTACTTTTGGCCACACACAAGAATGAGCTTCTCATTCACTTTTCAACTTTATATACAAAACCCTAAATCCCTTTTGGGCGGTCATCCCCTTTTCCCCTTTTTACATGGCCGGCCGTAGCCTAGACCCTTTTTCCCATTGTCCTTCTATCTTCCTAGCTTCCTGTCCACCGCCCGTCTTCATTTACAAATTGCACGGGTGAGAGCCCGGCACTCTTTTACAAGATTTCAGGGTGCACCTTTTTATTTTAAAATGTGCCTTTCCCCTTTTTCCTTTGCCTTGGACTTTTAAGGTTGCCCTTGCACTTTTGGCCTTTTCTCCTTTTCTTTCTTCAGTCGGGCTACCTTTTTTCTGCCTTTGCCTTGCGTCTTTTCCACTTCCTTTTGCTTTCTTCATGTTGGGGTTAACATTACCCCCCTCCTAGACGAGTGCCAGTCCCATGGCACTCACCGTCGTAGGTAGCAGGCTGTAGCATGCACCGAAGATATGGGTAACAAGGACGCTTGTGGTTTCCATGGAGGAGTGTTGGTGGTGGTGTGGCAGAAGGTCCTGGGGGCCTGTTGGTGGCCAAGGTGGCTGGTGGAAGATTGTTGGAGTCGGTGGTAGGGCTATGCTGTGTTGGGGATTGTATTGATGGCCAGCACAAGTGTTGGGTTGTTGGGGATTCTTCACATGATGATCCTTTTTGGGCTTGTCGAATGGTAAGGGATAAGCATTCAGAGTTGGGTGTCGATGAAGATCGAACGACACTTTTGTTGGAGTCTTCAACACCTGCAATTTGAAAACCTCTCGTGTGGTCTCTCCCTAAGGGGTAGTGCTAGTCTTCTTATCATGCACAAGACATATTTGATTAGTTTGGGAGACAGGTCGAACTCTAAGCAAGCTGAGAGTATTGTCCCGCACTTGAGGACCCAAATTGTGTATATACTTTGGTACATATATTAGGTGAGTGCCCGTGCATACTTAGATATTACGTAGTTAGAAGACCGTGGGCTAGTTTCTCATAACAATGTGTGGATGAAGCAAAGTTGTCCGTGTTGAGAAGAAGTACATGTGAAGGTATATGAGACATCCTTTGCATTGTGACTGCACGATGGAACATAATTGAATACAGGGACACTGCACTTTCAGTAGCTGGAAACTATTGGACTTGCATGATGAGTACGGTGTACTTTTCATGGCCAATCGTGCGGTGCTTATCACTACTGATTGCAATGGTACTAAGGCAGAGTGCAAAAGAAAATTGTGCAAGTGGGTCAGGGTGACAGGTCTAACCCTAGGCGAGACAAGCTCCCCAGGTATGTCCTGCCCTTGATGTGCCTTGAACAATTGTGGGTGATTGTAGGGGGCTAGGGGACTAGGGACGAAGCCGGTCGACCAAGGTCACCAGACGTACCTAATTTGAGGACCCCTAGGTGCTGTGCTGTGATCGTGGGTGCTTCTATTTTTTCCATTCATTTCTTTTCCTTTTTTTTTTTTTGTCATGAGTACAACCATTACAATATGTTGAGGCTATCAGCCTTTCCATGGGTTGAAAAATGTCAAGCTTCGAAGGCTTCGAAAATGAATAGTACCATGATGATGGTGCCCTAGCCTCGTTGTTAGAGAAGCAGTTGGCGAAATGGGGAGATACACTTGAGAGATTGCAACCCTCCTTGCGGCACATGCGATGTGGGTACAATTGAGGTGACGATTGCCGTGAGCCAACTATAGAGCTTGTCCCAGAAAGGGGCGTGGCCCAGGAATGTTTTGTGGGCCATGCAATGTGGGCGATTGGCAAGGGTGCTTTCGGCAGCGTGGCTTTGCCGCGGCTCGCTGTGGGGTTGTGGGTGTTGCGGTGATTGGGCATTGAGCATTTTCGCACAGGGACCTGTATTATCCTGCATTCACTTGTCGCTTCATGAGAGCATATGCATTGTGTATGCCACAACTATAATAAACCAGTGCAATGCAAGGAGACATCACTTATTTGAATTCTATGGTGTTGACTAGACATTTATCACCTGCGCTTGATTAGCTTTTTCTTTTGCTAAAGGCATAGCATATATTAAACGCAGATATGATAAGTTCATACAAGTCAGGAACATGTCAACACTTAATAAGTCGGGAACACTCAACCATTTAAAAACAAAAATCCTGGCCAGTTATCATTTGATAAGCCCCTTATGCATTATGGGCTACTCGATTTGTACGAGGCGGGGCGAGTCTGGATGGCCGGGTGATTGGGGCTCTGCTGGTGTGGGACTCCCGCGGGGGTGAGCAAGGAACATGTCGGCTGGGATATGAATGGTGTAATCCCGGCTCGCTACCGTCTCCAGAATTTCTTTAAATAATTCATTAAATTCTTCTCATTCCCGAGCTGCCCTTTCTGCCTTTGAGCGTCTCGGGCCCGAGCAGGAGCTGGGAGTGCGCACCACTAGTGCTGTGGCCTGTTGCAGGTTTCTGGTCTCGACCTTCTGAACTCGCGGGTTCTTCGGCCTTCCCCTGGGCAATGTTGCTTAGGGCCCCGCTTCTTGGCATATTTCTTGATGGTGGGCACATAGCGCTCTGGTGGAGGGGCGCGTGCCACATGCTCCCGCCTTCTGCGAAGAGCGTCTTTGCAAGCCAACTCTTCATGATTCTCCATGTGTTCCGTAAAAAAAAAAGGAAACCTGCAAGGTGTGAACCAAGGGTTAGACCTTGATACAGGGTACAATTGTTCGCATGGAAGGGATTTTAGTGTGGTTTATCAAGCGCACATGACAAGTAAATGTGTGATGAGAAGAGGGCTTGAGGAGGTTAGCCTGTTAGAACCAACTCTTCTCCCTGCGCTTGACTATCATTACTTGTGTGTGTTGATATTGTTTATACAAGGTGACACAAAAATCAGTGTTTATTTATATACATATCTATGAATCCATGTCACTTCACGAGGATAAGAACCAAGTGTAGAACTCGGGGTTGTACCAGAGCATGGCACACGCATCTAGTATTCGTGGCAGCTGACTTAATACTGATAGATATTTGGCCACGTCGAGTAGCATGGAACCTTGACCGAGTCTACTGGCAATATGTAACTCCTCCTCGGTGAGAACCTTATCAATCAAAGGGCCCTGTAGCCTAGCCCCAGCCAAGTCCGCACCCCGAATGTCAGTGAGCACTCGAAGGGAAGTTGGTGCCACGTAGGTTGGGTCTCTTTGAGACCGCCATTTGGCCAATCGCTCTTCTGAGATCGTCATGATCTGAGCCCCTAGTTCGGCCATTACGACGCGGCTTTCGCACCAACGCTGCTCAAATTGACTCTGGCCTGCTGACAGTCGCTTTAGTAGCTCTATGTCTATGAGGTTCGGTCGACAGAGCACTTCATTGAACGTGACGGTTAAGCGTAGTTCGTCAGCCTCCTTGTCAGGGATGAGTCGCATCTGTTCATGCAGGAGCCTGTCGTAGTACCCGTTAAGATGTTCTTGTTCTTCCCATGATAGAGGAAAGGTCAAGTACTCTCCAAGCTGCTCCTTGGGGATCGTGCCCACGTCCGCAAGGACGTAGACACGCGCGACCACTTTGAGCTTAGCCTCCAACTCAGTTAAGCATTCTGCGACACTTCTATGTTCAACGAAGGCTTGCTCGGTTGCTATCTCATGCAAAGTTCTAAGAGTTTTTTTAGGCTTTAGCATGGCTGGGGGCTCAGGCCTAGATGAGCAAGATTGGTCAACGCTAGGATTTCTTATGCTCTTGGGGTTCTCACGTTTCTCCTGAGGTTTTGCTACCATTTTGTCATGGTTTTTCTCGGATGTGACTGGTATAGATTTGTCACCCTGTTGTGACAGCGTTGCATCCACTGTTGATTGATCAATGTGAGTTCTATTGTCAGTGGATAGAGTGTTGCAAGCAACTGTTGATGGCAACTGTTGCTTTGGTTTCTCAGAGCACACGGATGTGTCTGAGGTTTCACCGCTATTAGGAGAGGCATCAATGGGTTCATTGGTGGGTGGACTCGATGCTTTATTCATATGCTCTCCAGCGCCCTTCGTCTCAATGTTCTTGGGGTCCACAACCACCTGCATCTGTTGCTATTTTCTCTGCTTTCTCCTCTTTTTCTTGGTCAATGAAGGTGCCTCTCTCAATGACTCAGGACCCTGGGCTATATCGACTGTTGATGTGCTTGGTCGGGCCTCAGCATTTCCCTTCTCTAATGTGTCGTCATGGGACCTAGTTGTGGCCTGCGGAACAGCCTCGCTAAGTTGTGAGAGCACAACTGCCTCCCTTTTCGGAGAGTGTAGCCCTTCAGCCAACTCCCTTGTGTTTAACTCCTCCAACCTAGGCTTTAGGCACTTTGAAAGTACTGGAGTTGTCGAGGGATTTGGTTATGACACCTCCTCCACAGGTAAACTACTAAGGACACGTTCCACATAGGGTATTGTCACGGCCAAGGGTTGTGACTGCTGTGATCCCTGATTGGAAGTAGTAGCAGCTAGTTCAGTGGGCTGGCTACCCTTGGTGGATTGTGGTGTCAAGTCCCTAGGGCGATCAGAAGTGGTTGTGTCCTTTGTTAGCCTTTGAGCACTCATTTGTGTAGATCGAACATGAGCTGATCTAGTCACATTAGGTGGCTCAGGCATATCCTTGGGTCGAGAGCTACAGATGGCATCATGTCCTACCTCCTTGATGATTGGAAGCTTAGATGGAGATAGAGATTGGAATTGAGCAGTCGCCCTTGACAACTGCTGTGGTGCTTCCTGTGTCTGTTTGGGAGAAGAGGGCGTAGGAGATCTAGGACTCCTAGGTGGATGTGGCACTAGCTGAATGATTTTCTCAAGGCTATTAGATGATTGTGCCATTTGCTTTATTGAGTGAGTAGCCTTGCCATGAGCAATGTTGTGCCTATGATGTTTGTTCTCCCCTTGGAAAATCATAGGCTCATTGGGCACTAATGATTTTTGTGCACGCTCAATGGCTGCATCTGATGTCCACTTGTCAAGCACACTAGGCTGAGGATCTACTTTTTGATGGGCCATGTTTGGTTTCTTGATTTCAGTAGTGATGGGCTCAATCACTCCAATATTTTTGGTTTGAAACTTGGCCTTTCGTTTGGTTTTCCTCCTACGCCTCTTTGCTTTGGATATAGTTTGGGCTTCTGATAGAGGTGGCCTAGCAGGGAGTTTGGGTACCCAAATCCAATGATTGCCTGCATAATACCCTTGAACACGAAGCAACGCCTTGGATATCCATCGTGGCATTGTGCTGACCCTCCATCGATGCCTGTGTCTATAAGGCTTGGACTTCTTTCATGGTCTTCTACGATATCTGTAAGTCCAAAGCCCATCCTTGGCATTGTCTCTTGACCTTTTTGTTGCATGGCCTCACTCACTGGTTCTCGATGTTCGACCTGTGCTTGTATCAACTCTTTCAACAAGTCCTTGCCCTCGTTTGTAGGCTTGACTGTTATGTCATCACCTTCCTTGCCTTTCCCTCGAGGTTCGATGAGGTCACCCTTGCTAAAGGTTGTGACTATCCTCACACCCGGTAGTGTCAGGTGTATCCTCTGTGCTACATAGTCGGCCTCACACTTGGTCGCCCTTTTGAAGGGTCTACTTAGGAGGGTTTCTTTCCCGCAGCTAGCACTATTTGGAGGAACATGGAATAGGATAGGCAAGCTTTCTGTTTCAATTGTCGCAAGGATTTTGCACTTCCCTATGAGTGCTTGTGGATGTCCCCCATAAGGGCTAAGAGTTGCACTAGTCGGTGTGAGCTCTGGTTGGCCTAGTAGGGTCCATGATTCATAGGTCAAGATGTTAAAATCTGCTCCTTCATCAATCAGAGCATCGATAGTGTGCTCTCTTTTCGCGGTGAGTTTGACCCTAAGATATGCAGGTGGTACTATGTCTTCATCTTCCGGGTCTTGGCTTGTAAACTTAAGCCTTCTAATAGATGCCCTTGAGTTCTCGACTGCACGACCAGATGTGGATTCTCCACTGCCGTCTTGGATCGTCAGTGCAGTGCTATTCAAGGTACATCTTTCGTCAAGAGTGTCATGTCTAGTCATCTTGGCATTTGTAGCTTGTTGATGTTGCATTCCGCTCTGACTAGACATGGTATGAACACAATGTCTTTGTGTTCTTGTGGTGTAGCCTTTTTGCCCTTGATGGCTAGATTGGCCCGTTGAGGTTCTAGGGTCTCTGTTTGTCTCTGTTCGGGTATGGGCTTTTGGCTGCTCTTTTGCACGTGAGAATCCATGCTCGTGTAGAGCCATTACTTCACTAGGGTCCAATTTGGAAGACCTGTCACAGCGCGCGTTTTCTCTCCAACCTACTCGGGGGAGGTGCAGAGGGTGCGGGGGTGCGGGGGGGCAGTCCCCCCCGGTCCGCAGGGCCATTACGGTAGACGCCATATGCAATTTGGAGGACCGTTTATAGCCAAATTTTGGACTACGTGCTCTAAATTTTAGCCCGGTTATGGATCTGTGATGTGTCTTCAGCTCTACGTAGCCTTAGGGGTCGATCTCGGGGTTTAGATGTATCAGAATTTGTGTTCTAGACACGTGTCCGATTTTGACAGTTTTTTTGTCCGATTCTCAGATGTCCGATTTTCAGGAGTCCGATTATCAGAATCGGATGTCCGATTTTGGGTTGGTCCGATCGGACCAGTGGTCCGATTTTGGTCACGTCCGATTCTAGGAGTCG